>NC_079165.1:18178073-18225573 GCF_947568905.1 Ostrea edulis | reverse complement strand
AATGGGACAGCGACCAGCACATGTTTTACAAAGACATAGTTGAGTACACTGTGCTTGTCATTTGATTTTGTCAGATACCCCCTCAGGGTAAAGAAATGCCGAAGAATTTTTTTCCACACATTTTATTAAAGTGAAAAAATCAACATATGCACCCAGGGGTGCATAAGCCGAGTTGCATGGGATACATTGTAAAGTCAGGAATGGTAGGGCATATTTATAATTGTGAAGAACTAATTTCAGTTTTAAACTTTTCGAGTTGCTGTCCAGAAACCATATTTGTCTGAAGTTTTCAATCTATTTTCGGTCACTGTGACCTTGACCTTTGACATTTTTTTCTCCAAAATCAATAGGGGCCTTGCTTTGCTGGTATCCAACAATATATCCAAGTTTCATTTCATTCAAATTAAAAAATTTCGAGTTATCCTCCGGAAACCAATTTTTTGTTGTTGGAATTTTAAATCTATTTTCGGTCACTGTGACCTTGACCTTTGACCTATTTTCTCCAAAATCAATAGGGGTCTTCTTTACCTGGTACCCAACAATATATCAAAGTTTCATTTGATTTGGATTTAAACTTTCTGAGTTATCATCCGGAAACCAAATTTTTCTGAAATTTTCATTCTATATTCGGTCACTGTGACCTTGACCTTTGACCTTTTTTCTCCAAAATCAATAGGGATCTTCCTTACCTAGTACCCAACAATATATCAAAGTTTCATTTGATTAGATTGTAAACTTTTCGAGTTATCATCTGGAAACCAATTGTTGATGCCCAACCGCCCGCCTGCATCACCAAACCAATAGCCGAGTTCAACTTTGTTGCAACTCGGCTAAAAAAAATCATGCTTCATGAACTGGCACGATGTCTGATTTCCACAAGTCAGAATTCACTATTACATTTTCTTTTGCCGTAAACGACTTGTATAGATACGTTAGATACCCATTTTCATGCAACAAAATTTCAAAGGGTTATGCTTGAATTTTTCATCTCTCTACCGTATCCTAATCCAAAGTATTGTTTTTACAGACAGGGCAATATTTATTTACAGCACCTATTAATGCCTGTGATCATAATCATTTTTATAAATTAACGAGACGTTTGATATTTCAAACCTAATGTACATCACTGGTGGTGTGTTTATTACAACAAATTAAATGCTAGTTAATATTTTTATCTTATTTTTACAACATCCACTATTTGATTTCAAGTTTCAATAAAGAAATATTGAGTCTGTTAAAACTTTAATGCTACAATGTACAAAATCTTGTGCTTTGCTGAAATTAACACGATGAATAACCGGGATATTCAGTGAAGATTACCGCGATGTTGAAACTCAAGATGACTGTTATCTCAAAAATATAACAGTGCGGTTTGCAAATTCTTATTCTTTGTTTAGAATTCAATATTTCCACAAAAATATTCAGTGAAAATCACTGCAAAGTAAGAAGTCAAGATTACTATGGTACAGCTTGGTCAAATGTTTACTGCATATTATACACACCAAGTGTGTTTTTCCCCAAATTTTCATGCCCAAAGTGGGGGGTGCATATTAAACACAACTGCATATTATATTCAGCAAAATACAGTATGTAGTTGAACAAGATCAGACTTGAAGCATCAGGAAAAAGATTACAATGCAAATTCAAGCTTTTTTCCTGGTCTTTGTGCTGTCTACTAATTTTCAAGCACTTTTCAAGGACTGGGTCAAGAATCAAGCACTTTTCATGGTCTGTACAAGCATCAAACTATGCATGGTCTATACAAACCCTGGCATCAAACTATGCATGGTCTATACAAACTATGCATGGTCTACACAAACTATGCATGGTCTATACAAACTATGCATGGTCTACACAAACTATGCATGGTCTATACAAACCCTGGCATCAAACTATGCATGGTCTACACAAACTATGCATGGTCTATACAAACCCTGGCATCATGGGACCCTAAGGAGAGAAACCATGAAATTCACAATTTTTGGTTCTTTATCTTTAAACATGCAACACACCAACGTTAGTGACAATTGGCCTTGATGTTTCTCAAAAGAACTTTAAAATGTTCACAAATTTACAAGTTTAAATAAAACAGACAACCTAAAAATGATGCTGCTAGAAAATGAAGACAGGAAAAAATTAACTTACATCTTGTTGCAATTTCAACAGAGTCCTTCCATGCAAGGTGAAAAAGAATTTCATACTCCAAAAGAACCTTTGCAAGTCTGTTGTATTTTTTGATAATTCTTTTGGCATCACTTGTCTTCATACAAGATGTCTGCTCCTAAAATAAATCAAAGTTTTTCTGAGCTCTTTACAAACAGTACCCAGGCTTGTGATGATACCCTTTTTCTGAGCTATTTACAAACAGTCCCCAGGCCAGTGATGATACCCTTTTTCTTTCCACCAACATCAATTAGAACAACTTCACAACACTGTGCTTGCCTAATAAATTATCCAATTAAAGGACACATCTCGTGTTTTCAAAGTATACAGAATTATATGCATTTTGTCTTCCTTATGCTTATAGAAATGAATTGTAATAGTTCGTTCGCTAAAGTATTGCGATAATTAGCCACAATACGGACTTAAATCTAAGCCCCAATTTCAAAAAGCCTGGTTAATTAGATAGGTAGTCACGTGGTACAGTGACGTCATATGCGACCTTCGTCGATCAACTTGTTGTAAAAGTAGTGTTAGATATTTTTAAAAACTCGGGTTTTAGGGGCCTAATTTATTTACCATGGATAACATTTATTTCGATGTTCACAAATTTCCCGAGTCTTATATCTTTTAGCCACCAGTGCATACAAATAGCGACCCAAATGTAGCGAGTATGAAATGTGCATAAATTTGCGAGTAAATAATGTTTACATGGGATCACTGTCTAAACACAATTTGGTAATGCCATTTCTGTAAACAACTGTAATTAGCATTGTTGCTTTTCTAAAATAAACAGTGCAATTATTATTAGATTTATTTTTGGAGAAGTTAGATAGGACTAAATTATGATACGATTATGTATCATTGACAACTAGGCCTACTGTCGCGGGTGCATTTCGAAAAGAAAAAAAATAATAATGATCAAACTTATTGTGAAAATCATCATATTTTTAAATTATTTTATTAAAGCAATTTTATTAGGCCTAATCATTATTTTTTGTTATCAACACGTTGTTACTTAGGAAGTGGGAGCGCGGCGTGCTGTTGTTGTAAACACGTACGCGTTCCTTAAAAAAAATGAAAGCATTATAATTCAATTCAAAGTCGGGAAATATTATATTTTATTATTTATAATTGAAAGTTTAATTATCTTTTATCTTTAAATTTCTTTTTTTAAACTACCAGTTGGTAGACACTGCTAGCAAAGTTCTGCCTATATGTTGTTACAAGGTGAAGGTCAGTTGGTGCGAGTGTTTATTGAATTCGAGAGCAGAACGGAAAGCATATGCCGTAGTAATCCGAGATTCCTCCGACTCTTAACCCCGCTTTTATTTTGTGACTTCTGCGGGGGAGAGTCAGAGCGGACTCCATATCTCCATATTAAAAAGTGGGAATTCAGCGACACCAGCTGGTGTCGCTGCTTTACCTACCTCTTACAACTTTATTTCGCGGACCCATCTTCCAAGACGCGAGGATTCAGTTATCGGAAGATTATTCTACAAATACATCATGATTAATACGATGCTATCGCCGTTTAAACGATGGAATTTTGTGTTTATATGTGCTGACGTCATGCGCAAAGAAATGAAATGGCGAGGCAGCGACCTAATTCAAGTGATGCTCCATTTGTTGGTGTTAGGGCCGTTTAAACGGCGATAGCATCGTATTAATCATGATCTATTTATAGATTTATCTTCCGATAACTGAATTCTCACATCTTGGAAGATAGATCCGCGAAATAAAGTTGTAAGAGGTAGGTAAAGCAGCGACACCAGCTGGTGTCGCTGAATTCCCACTTTTCAATATGGAGTCCGCTCTGACTCTCCCCCGCACATGTCAAATATAAAAGCGGGGGTAAGAGTCAGAGGAATCTCGGATTAATGCTATAGGCCTATATGTAACAGTGCGTAGCTTCAATAGAACCATTTTCTCGCAGTCTATCTACGTCTTTGTCCTAGTGCTTGTTTGAAAAAGTACAGGGACAAATTCTACTGGGGTTTTTTATGGCAAAGTCATCGTGCCGACAAAAAATATTCACGTCTTGTCCCTCATACCTTCCTTCGAAAATTGAAAAAAAACACAGTCCAAATCCTCTCTACTGACAGCAAGTACACCCTTAAACGGCACAAAACACCCCAATGCAGTGTTATTTACAAGCTGTTAATGTGATAATTGTTTGTTTGTCAATTAAATCTAATCTGTTTATAAAATGGCTATCAACTGTTTTCAAATCTTCTCGCTCGAGGTCACATATGACGTCACAGATAATGGCGTGTAAAATATCGAAGAAAATATGCATATTGGAAGATTTGAATTTCATCGCTTTCAAACTCAAAAACTACGCAAACTGTTTCATTTAAAACACATGTAAAGTAGTTTTAGTCATGAAATGAATTAATTTTGCTGAAAAAATTAAAAAGTTTAAAAACATGCGATGTGTCCTTTAATTTACAACAATTTTGTACAAGAGGCCCATGGGCCAAACTGCTCACATGAATCACCTGCTGTTGTTCAGTTACTGTGATTTTTCAAAGATTTTTTGCAATCTTTATTTCCATGAAATAATTCAACCCCATTGTGGTTCCAACATAGCCCTGTAGGGTCACAATATTATCATGATACAAGGTTACGAGGGGGGGGGGGGGGGGGGGGGGAATTGTGGTATGAAATGTAAAGTCTTTCCATAAGGAATTTATATAAAACACATAAAATCTCTACCTTAAACAACAGTTAAGAAGATATTGCCTAAGTTAACTTTTCTTAAAAGTCAGTCAAAATCCAAGATCAAGGATACACCATCTAATTCTTTGGTACCAGAAACAAAGAGCTTGTCACAAGGAATGCAGATATGAAATTTGCATCAATCACTATTCAAAAGTTATGAGCAGGTGAAACTTTAAAGTTTTAAAATTTGGGTCAAACTCCAAGGTCATAAAGTCAAACATCATGGCATCAAATGAAGCTTCTTGACACCAAGAATCTTTATACAAAATATAAAAAGCCCTACCTTAAATGGTTCAGGAGATATTGTCCAAGTTGATTTTTTAAAAGTAGGTCAAACCCAAAAGTCATGGTCACAAACTTTGGTTCTAAAGAAAGGTCTTGTCACAAGGAATACACATATGAAATATCTATTACTCCCCATTCAAAAGTTATAAGCATGAGCCAAGTTTCAGACAGATAGGACAAAATCAACCAACCCCCCCCGTCTTTAGGGCAGGGCTCGAAATTAGCAAGAAATACTCGCAAAATGCAAGTACACTTGAAATATAGTGAGTAAAAATAGTGGACACTCGAAAATCTTAGCGAGTGGTGATTTACAAACTATGATCGTATCATATCCATTTTATATGGTGATGCACTATTCGCTTTTCTTAATCTTCCACTCTGAATCATACAAACGCTTACATGAACGACCAATTTCAACAACCTTTTCTATCTGGATTTTTCTTTTACGATTTTTTAAGAAACTCGGAGTCAAACAAATGCTTTAGTGGTCGGACATCGCAGTATGACGAAAAATATAGACTTGTTCACCTATAGGGGTGATTAAATTGAATTCCAAGTATAAGGTTTTTGTTATTCATTTATCTAAAAAAAAAAATTTAAAAAAATCGGAGTCTATGTTTTACCAAGTCTTCCGGTAGTTAGTTTTATCAGAATCATGAGAATGTCCTATCTAAATTGATTTATTGTCATATTGAGGTCAGGTTGCAGTGATGACACGAGTGCACTGCTCACTTTCATTAAAAAAAATTCATGGGGCTCGTAATCGTGCTGCTTATAAAACCACGAGTCCTGGAATCGCTTTGAAAAATCACTAGTGACAACCCTGATGTGGCATGACATTGGAAGATTGGATCTAGACCTGCGATAAACAGGTTGAGTATTAGAGGTGCGATAATCAAGAGACCTAAACATTGCACCTTATGACTTACGCAACTTAGTGACTTGTCCAAATGATGCCTGTTGACCCACTAGGCTCAGTAATGAATAATGATGGGGAAAATCGATTAAAAAAAAAACACATGAAAAAAGAGCACTGCTTTCATTATTTTTATTTTAGCTTGTAGGTTTTCATTTTAGCCTGTGGATTTTTTACCCACAAGCTCAAATTAGCCTGTGGTAGAAAAAGTTAATTTCGACCCCTGTTAGGGTCATGGGTGTATAATAAAACCTTAAATTCACAGAGCTTAGGAATATTTCTGTGGTTCTGTTTATCTTATAAAGAATTTGTTTTCATTAATTTCCTGTATATTTCCATATCAAACTTAGATCTCCTATAATGGCTTCAACCTACCTCTTGGGGCCCCTGCACTGAACAAACTTGAATTTGCACTACTGGAAGATCCTTGCATATAATACGACTAAATCAGGGCCCTGTTGTTCTTATGAAGAAAATTTCCACATAAAACTTTGATCCCCTAATGTGGCCCAATCCCCCCCCCCCCCCCCCCCAATAATTTGGACATACTTCAATCTCCAATACCTTGCATATCAATAAGAGTATTCATGTCCCTGTTGCTAATGAGAAGATTTCCCCTATAATTCCCATTTAAAACTTTATTTCCCTATTGTAGCTTCATTCTACCCCTGGGGACCACAATTTGACAAATTTGAATCTGCACTTCCTGGGAATGCTTGCTTATCAATACGAGTATTCATGGCCCTGATGTTTTTGAGAAGATTTTTAAAGGTGTATCCTATATGTCCCCTTTTATAACTTTGATCCCCTTTTGTGGCCCCATCCTACCCCAAGGGGTCATGACTTGAACAAACTTCAAATTGCACTACTTGGGGAATTGTATATCAATATACATGAACATGTCAATGATTATTCATGGTCATGTTGTTCTCGAGAAGATTTTTTAAACATTTATCCTAAACATCACCATGGAAAACTTTGATCCCCTATTGTGACCCCACCCTACCTTGGGGGTCATGATTTGAACAAACTTGAATAGATCTATACTGTCCGAAAGTATTCATATAAATTTCAACTTTTCTGACCTAGTGGTCTTTTAAATGACCCGCCCTATTTTTGCCTTTTCTTGATTATCTCCCCTTTGGAAGGAGCATGGCTCTTCATTTGAACAAACTTGAATCCCATTCACTCAAGGATTTGTGCCAAGATTGATTGAAATTGGCTCAGTGGTTAAGAAATTTTTTTTAAAGAATTCCACAAAATTTCTACTAAATCTTAATCGAGATATCTCCTCTTCAAAAAGGATGTGGCACTTCATTTGAAAAAACTTGAATCCTTTTTTACCCAAGCATGTGGTAAGTTTGGCTGAAATAGCCCTGTGGATCTGGAGAAGTCAAAAGGGTTACAAGTTTATGTACGAATAAAAACAGCGGATGAACTGACATTGGACAAAAAGTGCTCAGAATAGCTCAAATACATTAATTTTCATGAATTACAACATCTGGAATCTTAAAATATATGTAGCTGCAACATGAAAATGTTGTATACAGTAAATTATCAGAAAAATATTAAGTTTGATTATTGTGTACAGAAAACATGCTTATAACAAATTCATGCTTATTGTTAAGTGATATCTATTCTCCTATTGAGAGAGAAATAATGAAAATTTTGTTGGATGTATATAACGAAGTTTAATGATAACAAACTGTGTTTCGCTAGCCCCGGAGGTTCACTATAATTGTGTTTTACTGTGCACTGATTCAGTACTGAATACAGCTTACTCCACTTATACATGTATTGAAGTCGCTTATTTTGAAATATTGCTTATTTTGAAGTAAAACAAAATCCCTAGTCTCAGTCTCTTATTTTCTTTGCATTAAAATATCGGTTAAATTGAATTCACTTATATTGAAATATCAAATATCACTTATTTTGAAATCAAGTATTGATCCTAGGAGTAGATAATGTATTGTTTTTATAACAGCTATATTGAAGTCACCTGCAATGGTAGTTGTCCAGGTTGGTGGCCTCATAATTACACAGGTAGGTGTCCGTTAATTGGTTTCCCATGGATTACTTTTCATTGTGTGTTTTTATAGAAATAAAATAACAGTGGGGTATAATCACTCTCTAACAGCTTGATGACAGGATCCTTTGTAAAATTTGACCTCCCCACAAAAAAGGAAAACTTTATCATTGGACACCAAATACAAATTAATAACTGCAATAGATACAAGAATTTGAAGTCAAAATCTGAAATGACAATTTTGCTTAACCCCAGTAATTTCAAACACCTTACCATTAATATATCACAGTGCATTAAAAATAGTTTTTGCAAGACTGGGTTCACATTAAAATCTCCAAATAAAGTCTATAACATCTGACGCAGACAACGACAATGTCTTTATACAGACAATACGATGCCACTTGCTTATGTGCTTATGTTAGTGAACTTCATTTTCTTTAAAATGGTTCTGAAATTTTGATGTTAGACATACATGTACATGTGTGTCAAACGTTTTCACGGCTATCATTTCCAGAGAAGAACTTACTTCCGATTATTATATACATGTACACACTGTAAAGGAAATATCGGCGACGAGAGCAAAAACGAAATTCTGAATGAAAATGTGACGTAAAATCAACCTCAAATTTGTATGTGTAAATTTAATAATAATAATAAAAAAAAAAAAAGATTATGTACAGACGCTACCTAAAGTAGACGATGAATTTTTTGTAGACATCGGAAATTGAAATATTCATTCTTGGTCAGCTCAATAAGAAAAAGTTAACAAAACACACATATTTTTTTTAATTAAAAATCTTCAGTGGACTAAATTCAATCAATTATCTAAATGTTGTAAATTGTGTAATGTAATAAATTCATATTTCTGTTTTCGTCTTTCGTAATCAGGATTGAGATGCCAAATGAAGGCTCCGATGGTCGACATTTCCGATTTCGCTTATTTTGAACTTCTGTTATATTGAAAGAAAAAGATTGGGGTAATGGTCCCCTGAATTTCAATATATCCGGGGGTAAGCTGTAGTTGGTTTTTGTTTTCTTAATATCTAAGTGTCAATTTCAGGAGAATACCAAATGCTCAACATTTCATAACTTCAACAGAAATATGCATAACTACAAGAGAAAGCACACATATTACCTGATTTTGTATTAAAACTTATAGATTTATACCAATGTTAACAGTTCAATGAGCTACGGTTATAACTGTAAACATTGGTATAAATCTATAAAGTTTTAATAACGTAACAGTGATTGGGAAGGCCAAAATGGCATATGACAGTCTTCACGAAAACTCAGTGGTCCGAAGACCGAGGCCAGTGAATTTTAGGGTTGCGTCAGTGAAATTAAAAAATTAGGAAGTCCGATGGGCTTGTAGACTTTTTGTAGGTCACATTAAATATAATGTTGGATTTAAATATTCTAAACATCTATTTACTTAAATTACCATCAAAATAAAAATAAATCAATAAATAGTGCATAAAGTAAGTGTTTTTGACATCGTGGTTTGTTTATTTCTTTAAGTAGTCTATACTTGTAATTGTCAAGATAACATGTACGTTGATTACGTGAATATTCAACGAACAACTTATTGAAACAACAAAAATGGCCGCGTTCTGCATCACAGTCTGCACACCGGTAACTGCTGCTTTATTGCATTGTCAAATTAAAATGAACTTCGTAGATTGCAGTTATCTCTGATTTTATGCAATTTCTATAGTTTATAGAATTAATCAATCGTTTACATTCGATGGTGGTAGAGAATGCTACTTCCTAATGTGCACTCGGGCTGTTTTCATGTTTGTTGAATATTGTTTCACGTCCCTCTCGAGAATATTTCACTCATATGGATTCATGTTTGTGAAAAATACGTGAATTTGTAGTCTTGTTGTTTGCGGGCGAAGAGAGAGAAAATACCGTGTTCGGTGTTGTTTTTCTGTTATCAACAGAAAGGATGTCTTTGGGTGGATATGAATATGAGTAATAAGCATAGTTTCAGTAAATTAATTATACAGTTTTACAATGCCATCCATAATGTATGTGATAAACATGTACTATGAAAATTTTTTGGGGCCAGTAAATTCAGACAGTTCACTGGTCCGACTGGCCACCAAGTTTTAAATGTTTTCGTGAAGACTGTTATGAGACTATGGCCCCACGGTTCAAGTTTTCAATGGGCCATTTTCAGATTTAATGGGCCATCAACATATTTCAAAAAATAGCAAATGTGCAGTGGAACATCATAGTTTTAATTGAAACAGACTGAACCATGACCACGATCTTTTCCACCGCTCTTGAAAATGTTTCTACTTTGTTTCAATGTCCCCTTTTCAACCGTATCATTGCTTTTAACGGCATTGGTATTCTCGTTGGGTTTTTTTTCTTTCATTATTTGTTGTTTTTTTCACTTTCTGTCGTTTCTATATCTGTCCTTAAATGATTTCCGAAACTTAAACGCTAGAGTATAAGCATGAGAAGACGTGATGAGATGTGATGTAAGAGGAAATAGGTTATTGGTTATCTATTTTGATTTATATTGCTTCAACCAATGAGATTCGGTGTATCAGAATACATAGGAATTAAAAATGAAAGTACAAAAAATAAGCAAGTCACACCCAATTCATTCTAGAGAAAAAAAAACGTTAAGTTACAATCGATAATGAATGCACACTTTGGCGCATGGGTTAGATAATTTAATGCGCCAATTTTCACTTGCATGGCCTTCCCAATCACTGACATAAGTTCAGCACTCCACGTCAGTCATTGTCATGATCGGTGATCTGTTATCATGCTAGTAGATAGGTGTCCTAGCTTACACCAATTCTTAACTAATTCTATTCTAATCATTGCATATTTTTATAACAATCAAATTCTAGAGGGGTTTTTGATGTTCACTGATCACTGTCTGATCTTTGCTTCAACATGGGAACAGGAAAACAAAGTACTAGCTGCTGTATTATGAATTCTGATACTGATCATTACTTGGGCTTGACATACATGAATATGCATGAAATCTAAAATGACGACTAAGTTCATTTCCCTTCATTTTATGTGTAATATTTATTAATGTTAAATCTGTGACTATCTAATTCAGATCAGGATTGCAATAAGGTTTATTGATAAAGATCAAAAATCGATTTTTTCCAAAAACGGACAAAAGAATCAATTTCAATTATTTTAAACTAAATCAATTTATCCAGAGCAAACTGCACTAACAATCTTAACATTTCAAAGGTGTTTTTACATTTATTGACAAACTATATTCTTTAATAAATAACAATGTATACAACAAGTCTGCTATTATTGAGAATCTTACAGCAAATATCATCATTGGCTCTTGAATTCTCTCTGCAAGTTGTCTAATCCACATAATTTTACCAGAAATAGGTGGCATATTTCGTGCCATGGGTGGATCATCCTTGTACTTTGTGTACAGCTGCAAATAAAGAAAAGATGATTTCATTTAAACAAGAAGCTATATTCACACATTATGTAAAATTTTATCCCCATTTGTAGCCCCATAAATCCATAATTTGAAGGGAAAAACCCCGCACACACACTAAAGTCTCGAGTCTACACAACTTGGGAATGTTTACATCTTCCATCTTGAAAATGGGGGGGTGCGCAACCATTTTAAGGTATCACATCAGTTATTATTTTCACTATATATTACTGTTGAAAAAAAAATATCATTAAAAATCAGTTCGCCAAATTGAATTGATGCAAAACAATGCAGTCAGAAATTGGGGTTCTATGTTACCTGTCTTGTTTGCCAACACAGAAAAAACAACACCCTACACAGCATTTTCTAAATAAAAATTTACCCGCAAACAAAACTACCCTCAAATCCACATTTTTCACATGTGTGTAAACAGCCCAAGTTCACCTCAGAAAGTAGCCTCATCGATCAGCTACCAACATCAAATAGTTCCTTTGTTAAACAATTGATTATTTCTACATATTACACAAATTTCCTATAAATCCGAGGTACAGTTTAAAGGTACTGGTTCACAATTTTTGAACAAAATATTTTTTATTTTCTATGTTAAATATTAAAAGTATAACTCATTTAATGTTGACAACCAAAATTTTGACCTTCTGAATGCAAGAATAAAAGCTATATTTTAGCCTTCAATATGTGCTATGTAAACAAAGACTCGAGTCTTTTTATGTATACAAACAAAACAGTGAAATATTAATTTTGCAATATAAAGCATCGTAATTTTGCATAGTCGCACATTTTAACTTTTAGATGACACATTTTACCCGAGGAGTGCTTGAAATGTGAAAGTTATATAAACTTGGATCGATATCCATTTCTTTCGGAAATTTCATAAACAATAACATACCACAACCTTTCTTTACAAAACAAATAATGAACTCTCTAAAATGAGCGTCTGTGATAATGTATAACCTTAATCTTCATGTGAAATCTTTTAAACATATTAGACAGCAGATTCTGATCATTAAAAGTGAAAAATAAAATCTTGGGGGAAATCATGAATCACTCCCTTTAAGAGAATAGAATAATCTCGCATCAAAAAAAAATTTTTTTTTTAAATGTATGGAACTACAATTAAGTTCACTTTGATTGGACAATTATCAGTGAGAGAGAGAGAGAGAGAGAGAGAGGGGGGGGGCAGTAAATTTCACTGTAGGCCAGTGAATTCAGACAGTTCACTCTTCCTACTGGCCAGGATGTTTTAAAAGTTTTCATGAAGACTGAGAGTGGATTGACCTTGGACCTCACAAATCAATAGGGGTCATATTCTCCTAAGGATGTACAAGTGTACCAAGTTTGATGACTGTCAAAGAAAGTGTTCTCAAGATATTGAGCAGATATTATTTTCCTACTCTAGAGTAGATTGACCCTTGACCTTTGGGCCTGAAAATCAATGGGGTCCCTTTCTTCTCATAACCAACTCTCATATGAAATATCATTATGATCAAGAGAATGGTTTTCAAGACATTGAGCAGACAACATGTGGTCTACCGACCGACATACTGACAGATCGACCGACTGACAGGTGCAAAGCAATATGCCCCTCTTCTTTGAAGGGGAGTATAAAAAGTTTCATATTGACCTTTGACTCAGGTGAGCTAAAAATGCAAGATACTCATAGAAATATTCATAATTATACAACCAGTTTCCAAATGCATGAAAAGAAGATAACTATAAATACAGTAAAATATCTCTATCTCAAAGTCCGAGGGACCTCGAAAAAACTTCGAGATATCCGGGGCTTCGAGATATCCAAAATCAATCTTGGATATTTTTTTTTTTTAAGGAGGATATTTGATGCTTAGTATGGGATTTGCATTATAAACAAAAACCCCGTTGCCGTTTCTTATAGTTTAATTAATACAAGTTGATAAATTAATATTGTGGAATTTCAAAGACAAACATTTCGTTTTTTAAATATATATAAACATCCAATTGAATTCACAATGTGTTTCAAAATTAAGATGATCGTGCCTGTATGCTTACTTTAAGTTTACTGATGTCCAGTCTCAACTGGGATGTAGTTATTGCGTTGTAATGAAAGAACCTATCACGTAAGAAACAAAAAAGACGGATTTTAAACAAGAGGCCCATGGGCCACATCGCTCACCTGAGTCACCTTGGTCCATATCAGAAGATTTTCCATATCTATTTGCATGTAAAACCGTAGTCCCTATTATGGCCCCAAACCTACCCCTGGAGGCCATGGTTTTTGCAAACTTGAATCTACACTATGTCAGAAAGCTTTCATGTAAATGTGAACTTCTTTGGCCCAATGGTTCTTGAGAAGAAGATTTTTAAAGATTTTTCCTATATATTTGTATGTAAAACTTTGATCCCCTATTGTGGCCCCATACTACCCCAGGGGGCCATGATTTTAACAAACCTGAATCTGCACTATATCAGAAAGCTTTCATATAAATCTCAGCTTTTCTGGCTTAGTGGTTCTGGGAAGAAGATTTTTAAAGATTTTTCCTATATATTTGTATGTAAAACTTTGATTCCCTATTGTGGCCCCATCCGACCCCTGGGGGCCATGATCTTAACAATTTATAATCTGCACTATATCAGGAAGCTTTCATATAAATCTCACCTTTTCTGGCTCAGTGGTTCTTGAGAAGAAGATTTTAAAAGATTTTTCCTATAAATTTGTATGTAAAACTTTGATGCCCCCCTTGAGGCCCCATCCAATCCCCGGGGTCCATGATTTTAACAAACTTGAATCTGCACTATATTAACAACAACAAAAAAACAAACAACAACAAAAAAACCTTTGACCCTCTATTATGGCCCCATCCGATCCCCGGGGGCCATGATTTTAACAATTTAGAATCTGTACTATATCAGGAAGCTTTCATATAAATCTCAGCTTTTCTGGCTCAGTGGTTCTTGGGAAGAAGATTTTTAAAGATTTTTCCTATATATTTGCATGTAAAATTTTGAACCCCTATTGTGGCCCCATCCGACCCCCAGGGGCCATGATTTTAACAATTTAGAATCTGTACTATATCATAAAGCTTTCATATAAATCTCAGCTTTTCTGGCTCAGTGGTTCTTGGGAAGAAGATTTTTAAAGATTTTTCCTATATATTTGTATGTAAAACTTTGATCCCCTATTGTGGCCCCATCCTAACCCAGGGGGCAATGATTTTAACAATTTAGAATCTGCATTATATAAGGAAGCTTTCATATAAATCTCAGCTTTTCTGGCTCAGTGGTTCTTGAGAAGAAGATTTTTAAAGATTTTCCCTATATATTTGTATGTAAAACTTTGATCCCCTATTGTGGCCCCATCCTATTCTCGGGGGCCATGATTTGAACAAACTTGAATCTGCATTATGTCAGGAAGCTTTCATGTAAATCTCAGCTTTTCTGGCTTAGTGGTTCTTGAGAAGAAGATTTTTAAAGTTTTTCCCTATATATTTGTGTGTAAAACTTTGATCCACCCCTTGGGGCCCCATCTTATCCCCCGGGGGCCATGATTTGAACAAACTTGAATCTGCACTATGTCAGAAAGTTTTCATGTAAAAATCAGCTTTTCTGGCTTAGTGGTTCTTGAGAAGACGATTTTTAAAGATTTTTCCTATATATTTGTATGTAAAACTTTGATCCCCTATTGTGGCCCCATCCAACCCCAGGGGCCCATGATTTGAACAAACTTGAATCTGCATTATGTCAGGAAGCTTTCATGTAAATCTCAGCTTTTCTGGCTCAGTGGTTCTTAAGAAGAAGATTTTTAAAGTTTTTCCCTATATATTTGTATGTAAAACTTTGATCCCCCCTTGTGGCCCCATCCTACCACCGGGGGGCCATGATTTGAACAAACTTGAATCTGCAATATGTCAGGAAGCTTTCAGGTAAATTTCAGCTCTTCTGGCCCAGTGGTTCTTGAGAAGAAGATTTTTAAATGACCCCACCCTATTTTTGCATTTTTGTGATTATCTCCCCTTTGAAAGGGACATGGCCCTTCATTTGAACAAACTTGAAAGCCCTTCACCCAAGGATGCTTTTGGCCAAGTTAGGTTGAAATTGGCCCAGTGGTTCTGGAGAAGAAGTCGAAAATATGAAAAGTTTACAGACAGACGGACAGACAGACAGACGGACGCCGGACAAAATGTGATCAGAATAGCTCACTTGAACCTTCAGTTCAGGTGAGCTAAAAAACCAAACTTTTAAATGTTTATTAAAGAAATTTTCGTGTTTTCTCTGTACTAGTTTTAATGATGAAGCGTGTATTATTAAATGCATTATCATTATTAAGAGCATTACCTTCAAGCGTACTTCGACGATTTTGTGTGTTTATCTAACCCACATGTTAATGATAGAGCATGTGTCATTCAAAACACCATCCCTGGAATCGGGTGTGTTAGTTCATAATTGGCGGGGAACTTTAGCCGTAATTTTGAAAGGCTTCACTAATCACCCAAGCTGTTGAACCATTTATTGCGAACTGGGTCTCCTCGGAAAAGGTGAGCGTGGATTAGCGGTCATTAATTATAATTGATGTAGCCGCGGGTGTGAATGTGTGACTTAACGACGCCAGGTATGGTAAGCAGAGCGGAAAATTTACTGCACTTTGAGATAAACCAGGTGAATTTAGAGTATGGGACCTTGAAAATACTTCGACATAAGCAGAGTATTCGAGATTACCGTGTTTGAAATATCAGAAGTTTTTTTAATCATTTATATTGGGAAAACGGCCGGGACCGGCGGTCGACTTTGACTCAAGCGGGGTATTCGAGATACAGATATTTTACTGTATATACATAGTAATATGCTGACCATTAATAAAAATTCCATTACGAAATTCAATGGACGGGACGAAACATTTTTGATTCAGTTACCTGAAGACTGTACGTACAATTATGTATTTTTTGTGTAAAGATTAAAAGTTGAATTTTGAAAACAATTTGTGCATTTAAAGTTAGCTCCTTGGTTAATGTGCACCAGTCAAACAGGACTAAATGGACCCACCCCTTGGTTTCAAATAACATTTACAACCCTGACCATATATTTACCTTTCCAATCTGCTCCAGCTCTTGTTCAAACTGCAAATATATTGTCTTGTACTTGTCCTGTATGCTCAAATGTGGAATATTCAGCTTTTCAAATCTACAACAGGAATACATAATACATGTTCTCCTCAAAATAGACAACAGTGTGTCTCCAACAAAGTACAGATTATATTTTATCATTATGCTTCTTGTACATTATTTCAATACATTTGATAGCATATAAATACCTTTTTCAAACAATATTCAAATCTGGTCAGTAGAACAAAAAAGCACCAAACTTTCTATTTGTATAATGATGCATTTGTTAAATTAAGTTGTGCCAAAAAATAGCATAGGTAGATAATGCAAGTATCAATAGATTAATGGTATACTAAAATAAACATGCATGTGCATCATATTTTGAGGGCACAGTCATTCTTTATGAGAAAATTGATACACATTACTCACTTGCGCTTCATTTTTTGCACATACAACGATAAAGTCGATAACGGATAATTCAATCTTATAATCCTGAAAATTAATCAATATATGCTACAAAACAAATATATAGATGATTCAAGAATATGTGTCATTCAATATAAATCAATCATCTGCATTCTGAGATCAATGCACACGTAAACAAACACATCGATGCAGACAAGTTCAACCTTCTTGTAGTCTTCAAAACAGTTGATATTTTATTTCAAAAGTAGATAATGCCTCCGCTAACCTATTTGGAAATAACATTTTGAAACCGATGAAGTTATCCTGCAAAATCCAAGGAGACACAAACTTTATTTCAGTCATCTGAAAATGGCACTGAAGTATTGTACAAAATTTCAAGTCTATCGCATAAGCCATATAGGAAGAGAAGCATTCACAAGCTAGTTTAACATTCTTCACCCCTCTTATTGGATCTTCCTGTCCCACCAATGTGCACATCTACAAAGGGCAATGAAGCATTGTACAAAGTTTCAAATCTATCCAATAAGTCCTATGAGGAGAAGTGTTCACAAGTTATTCTACATCCTCCATCCCTCTTTAATCCACTATAACTTTTAGGAAAATTATTGGATCATCCTGTCCCACCAATGTACACATCTACAAATGGCAATGAAGCATTGTACACAGTTTCAAGTATCTGATAAACAATATAGGAGAAGCGTTCACAAGATTTTGTGAGTGACAGACGAAGGTAAGACAGAAAGTACAATCAAAGGCCTGAAGGGCCTGAGAGTCAACTCGCACTTCATTGTCAACTGAAATAGGTAATCTTGAAGGAGCAATGTAGTAGTAATCAAGGATGACAAACATCGCCTGTGCAAGTGTGCATGCTTCTTTTAGCAGGATTTATACTTTAATGCATCATGCCCGTGTAAAGTGACTAAATATAACTAAGTTATGACCACTGCCATTTAAATTACATATCCAACATGGGTGTAAAGAGTCATTGCTAATTCATGATTGTGCTAAACAATCCATGATGTACAAATGCTAAGAATTGGAGGAAAATCATTGTGCACATACTTTATATCACAACAGAAAACCCTCAAATAAGCACCACAGTGGTTGTAAGAAGATACCATATAACAAAAAAGTTTAGCAAATCAATTCCTTGATCTTAAACTTTAGTCAATGTTACAATGACTATGCAGTTGACATCTGCAAGAAACATCACTGTTTTTACTGTACCGACTCTCTGAGAGTTTATTCAGCAACTAGTCATAAAATAGTACAGTACGGCCATCGCGGATCCTGTATTAGACCGCGCTCCCCCCGCGGTATGTTAATCCTTCCCGCGCTATCCCTCCGTGGGATTTCATCGCGGGGCAGATTTACACCGCCGCGGTGTGAAGTACCGTTATTTACCTGTTAGGACAAACTAACTGTACGATAGCTATTTCATTCGTCGGCAGAAAATTAGTATGGCTTGCTTATGGACAGCTATCTCGCATTACATACCGGTATATTAAATAAATCATTTTGGAAAAAATAAAAAATAAAATCAGGGACCTACTAAAACCAGATATACTTAGGATTTAGCATATTTAATTCACCTCCAGTTTTTTTATTCTACAAAAAAAACAAAAAACAAAAAAAAAACCAGCATTTAATTTTGATTTTTAATAGTATTTTTATGCTACATTTAATGATAAGGATTAGGAGCTGTGTCCTAATATTTTTTACAGTGAAAAAATAATACAAATAGATCTACAAATGACCGTATACGAGTGCAAGATTAATATGTTCCATCTGTTTTAATGGTGTTTGTGTAGACTTCGAGAATTGGTTCAAAAATTTATTAATAAGAAAATATTATTTTGTATGTTTTAAGAATAAAACAAATGTAAATTTTATATTATGCTAAAAGAAAGATTTTTGTTTTCTCATTTTAATCGAACGTCGTTTATATGTACACCTGTTGGGTCCCTGCTGCACGTGTTCTTAAAACAACACACGGGGGAGAAGACCCTGTGTGTACATGTTCAACGCGTCGAATACAGGAAGTCAAAATGGTAATGTCTCTACTCCAGCACATGCAATCTGCTTTATCAGCTTACAATTACCTATACCCAACAAAATTTACCAGTAATTAAACTAGGGTGTTTGTTTTTAATTCCTTCATCAAGTGCTGGTTTCCTCGCTTACAACTTACTAATTCCTTTTATTACGGTACATATGAATGTCAGTATCATCAAAATTACTCTCTAATTGCATGTTAAATCAAAATTTGATATACGTTGTAGAGTAAGGCCACACATATACGACAGGGGTGGCGTATACCCCAAAACTGCGTTTTACTTGTTATCTACTTTTTGGTATTATATTACCTCCTTTAAAATATGCATTGCGTTTTTTTCCCCCTCTCTCAGATGTTCAAAGCCCCAAAAATGTCATTAAAATTTGAGAATTTGGATCCAATTAATATTTTATTTTAATTAGATTGATGCTTTATTTGTATTGATTACCAAGCAGTGTTTGTGTGGCTAGTCTAATGTTGTCTTAGTAGTTTCACGGGTAGAGCGTGCACTGATCGAGGTCTGGGGCGTTGAAGCAGACAGGAAGTGTTATGTAACAGATATACACATACCCGAGACGTTCTCTACACAATGAAACCTGTTAAGTTAGGACGTCTTCACAATGTCTAGAAGAGAAAATGTACTGTGTTAGGTATAGCTATAGGGACACCTATACTCTCTTTCGAATTGGGGAAAAAATGGTTGGGAGAGAATATTAATCAGAACATATCCTCACACCACTTGTCCCCTCTAATCTAACATTTTGTATCTACATCTTTCGTATGCTGCGGGTCACGTTTATGGAGACGAAACTTGGGCAGATTTTTGTCAAATGGTTAAAAATTGTCCTCACTTTACACGTTTTATCCACACCCCCCCCCCCTCAAATTTTATATAGAGTTTGATGATACTAGGCTTTCCTTTTCCTACTTTAATATTTGTGTAATACATGTTCTTTTATATATATATTTGTACCAGGGACCTATATACTAGTATATAGGTCCCTGATTTGTACAAATACATGTATAGACTTATATTCCTGAAAAATAAGTTATGAAACCACCAATCTGTGATTGCTACTAACAGGGATAATCAGTTTTCGTGAAGTTACTTTTGCTGTTTCACGGGTAAAGCGTGTGCCGATCGATGTCTGGGGCGTTGGAGCAGACAGGGCGTGTTATGTAACAGATATACACATACCCATGACCATTTCTTCACAGTCCAGTCAGATATGTTAAATAGTACTCTCTCTCTCTCTCTCTCTCTCTCTCTCTCTCTCTCTCTCTCTCAAATTTTATAAAGATTGGAATTTGCTGATGCAAGGTTTTCCTTTCCCTACTTTAAAATAAATTTATGTTATCCATGTTTTGTTTTTAAATATTTGTACAAATACATTGTATAGCTTTAAATTCCTGAAAAACAATTTATGAAACCACAAATATGTGATTGATACTGACAGGGGTAATCAGTTTTCGTGAAGTTACCTTTGCCGTTTTACGGATAAAGCATATATATATGCACTTGTATATGGTCATCTTCCAACATTGATACAGTAAAGCTCGAATATAGCGAACACGGATATAACGAAATTACGGCTATAGCGAAGTGAAATTGATTTCCCCGGCAAATTCTTTATATATTCTATATAAAAATCTGCGTTTATAACAAACATGGATATAGCGAATTTACGGATATAACAAAGTAAATTCATATTCCCCTTGAATTGAAAATGAACGTAAAAATAACCTTTTATAACGATTTTTTTTTTTTTTCATTTTAAATTCGTGAATTTTAACAATCGCTTATTACGAAATTTCTTTTTGTATTTTTTCAAAAGACAATACTTACACATACATTTAGCGAATATATTGTTTACTATTCTCGTTAATTAAATTTAAAGTTTGATTGCATTTATTATATCGTACACTTGTTTATTTGTGTAAAGCAACAAGCAAATGACAATTGCAACATATTGTTTTTATGAATTGCACATAATTGTGTTAATATTTTTCTTTCGACATGTTCTTGCGTGACTTAACAATTCCTAAAGATAAATTATCACATATAAATCTGTACAAAAAATATTTCTTCTCGAAAATACATAGGCTTAATTTTTTTTTAAAGACAATACAAACTCAAGTATATCGATTGCTGCTTTCTTATACAACTGATATACATGTAGAACAAATCAGTTTTATAACAAATTCGTTATATTTTAATTATGAATTCGCTATAAATGTATAGCGAATTATGCTTATAGCGAACTTTTACAGAGCGTCCGCAGAAATTCGCTATATCGGAGTTTTACTGTATATGGTAATCTATACCCTTATATTGAATGTATGGTTCAATAAAGGTAACAAGAGAAGTTTTTGTAAAATGTGTTTTACAAGCGATGCATGCACATGTATATGGCAATTGATTTATTTATAGTATTGTTGAACAAACGATCTGTTTTCAGTTTATGATCAGTATATTTTTTTTACATTAACGGGAGATAACTTGCATTTGTTGATGGCATTAATCATCTACAGGTGAGACCGCGGCGAGGACAGCAGCACCGCTGGGGGAGCGCGGGATATGCAGGGTTACCTGAGATATACCGCGGTAGCTTATCCCACGGGGGGAGCGCGGAAAATACGGGATCCGCGCTGGCCGTACTGTACCATCAAAACAATAAAGAAAACGAGAAATGTTTCTCAAACAATACAAACATACAAAAAACCTCTCTACGTGGCGCAGAATTGAAAAGGCATCATTTAATTGACAAGAGGCCTATGGGTTCACCTGAGTCACCTTGGCCCATATCTGAAGACTTTCCCTATATATTTGCATGCAAAACCTTAGTCCCTATTGTGGCCCCAACCTACCCCTGGGGGCCATGATTTGAACAAACTTGAATCTGCACTATGTCAAGAACCTTTTACATAAATCTCAGTTCTTTTGGCTCAGTGGTTCTTGAGAAGAAGACTTATAAAGATTTTCCCTATACATTTCTATGTAAAACTTTGATCCCCTATTGTGGCCCCAACCTACCCCTGGGGACCATGATTTGAACAAACTTGAATCTGCACAATGTCAGGAAGCTTTCATGTAAATCTTAGCTCTTTTGGCTCAGTGGTTCTTGAGAAGAAGACTTATAAAGATTTTCCCTATATATTTCTATGTAAAACTTTGATCCCCTAATTGTGGCCCCATCCTACCCCCAGGGATCATGATTTGAACAAATTTGAATCTGCACTATGTCAGGAAGCTTTTATGTAAATGTTAGCTCCTCTGCCCCAGTGGCTCTAAAGAAGAGGATTTTTAAATGACCCTACCCTAATTTTGCATTTTTGTGACTATCTCCCCTTTGAAGGGGGCATGGCCCTTCATTTGAACAAACTTGAAAGCCCTTCACCCAAGGATGATTTTGGCCAAGTTTCGTTGAAATTGACCCTGTGGTTGTGGAGAAGAAGTTGAAAATGTGAAGAGTTTACAATGACACCAACGACGACAGACAACGTAAAATATTTAGATCAGAGAGCTCCTTGAGCCTCTGTGGGTGGGGGTGGGGGGTGTTCGTTATATCACATCTTGGTATGTCATTTTTTTTAAAGCTTTGGTGATGTTTTCATTACAACACATTGAATGCTCGCATCAGCTATTTAATTGATATGAACTTTAAACAAAGAAAATATCGAGTTTAAACTTTATTGATACAAACTCTCATGCTTTGCTGAAATTAACATTATTTCCCCGAAAATACTGCTATGTAGTGTGTATAAGGACAAGATTGCTGTTTTCTTAAAAATCAAATTTGCTGCACTGTATACAAATTCTTGTGCATGCTTTTTTGAGAACCTGCATTATTTCCACAAAGATTTCTCGTGAATTTAAATGCGATTGTACACATGAACTATGGTATTTCCTCAATTTACAGGCCCCAAAATAGGTGTGTATTAAATACAGTCGGCAAAACACAGTAAATGTGATTATCAATATCTGATTGTAGAATAGTCTGAAAGCGAAAACATAACAAACTGAATGTGCGTTCCTTGTTTCACCCCAGAAGATTCCCGCTGAAATAGTCACATGGTTTAGGCTTTGACACACTTTCAAAGAGGCCTCGATGGGGAGTATGATCAGTCGTAATAGACCGATACCATTTTCAAATATTGACTATGCTTTTCCAACTCAAGACAGCGAGATATTTACTTTCTTTACTACAAAATCTTTACCTACAAGTTATCTGTTTCATGTTTACAAATCTATTTTTGTAGTTGATATATTCATACACACCTACGTGGCATGTTTAACAAGAGGCCCATGGACCACATCGCTCACCTGAGTCACCTTGGCCCATATCTGAAGACTTTCCATATATATTTGCATGTAAAACATTAGTCCCTTTTATGGCCCCAACCTACCCCTGGGGGCCATGCTTTGAACAAACTTGAATCTGCACTTTGTCAGAAAGCTTTCATGTAAATATCTACTTCTTTGGCTCAGTGGTTTGTGAGAAGAAGATTTTTAAAGATTTTTTTCTATATATTTGTATGTAAAACTTTGATCCCCTATTGTGGCCCCATCCAACCCCCGGGTGCCATGATTTGAACAAACTTGAATCTGCACTATGTCAGGAAGCTTTCATGTGAATTTCAGCTTTTCTGGCCTAGTGGTTCTAAAGAAGAGGATTTTTAAATGACCCCACCCTATTTTTGCATTTTTGTTATTATCTCCCCTTTGAAATGGACATGGCCCTTCATTTGAACAAACTAGAAAGCTGTTCACCCAAGGATGCTTTTGGCCAAATTTGGTTGAAATTGGCCCAGTGGTTCTGGAGAAGAAGTCGAAAATGGAAAAAGTTTACAGACAGACAGATAAACGACGGACAACAGGTGATCAGAAAAGTTCACTGAAGCTTTCAGCTCAGGTGAGCTAATAAAAAAGTACAATCGCCTGTGAAACTTATTGACTTAATTTGCTTACATCATGTACTCATGAGCACTATATATAGTTTCTTTAAACGTATTGTGGGGACTCATTTAAATTAGATTGTTATAAGAATGTCAACATACATGTATGATATGTCTTCAAAATTTAATGAAGCTGTTCAAAAGAGCAAATGAAATTTTTGAAGATTTTGTGTGTGGGATTTGTTTGCTGTCCGTGTAAGAATAAACAGAAAGTTTGTGAGACGCTGAAAATCCGCATTTAAAAGACGCCATTGACAACAAAGAGCATCTCGCTTCGGGAGCCAACTCAAAAATAATAGGTCTTCCCCTGAAAGATGGGAGACATAAATATTAATAATTACCTTTTCAAGAGCTGGAGTGCTTGAATAGTGGATGGAGTTTTTCGGAAGCATGTGTCCATGAAATTCTGAATGTTAACCTAAAAATAACAAAAACAAAAATAACAAGAGGTACTGTGAGCAATGCTCACTAAGAATACCCCCTGCTTACCCCAATCTCCCAAAGGGTGTTGGTAATAGGTATAAACTACCTCTTTTCTGAGTGTAAAAAACAAATGGTATGACAAACCGAACCATATTGCTACTTCGATGTCCAGTGCGCGTGACCTTTGACCTTTTGACCCCAAAATCGATAGGGAACATCTTCATCCCATGGGTAGTCCATATGTATGATATGGTGACTGTAGGTGGAAAGGATAACGCTTTAGAGCCCGGAAACCATATTGCTACTTCGATGTCCAGTGCGCGTGACCTTTGACCTTTTGACCCTAAAATCGATAGGGAACATCTTCATCCCATGGGTAGTCCATATGTATGATATGGTGACTGTAGGTGGAAAGGATAACGTTTTAGAGCCCGGAAACCATATTGCTACTTCGATGTCCAGTGCGCTTGACCTTTGGACCCTAAAATCGATAGGGAACATCTTCATCCCATGGGTAGTCCATATATATGATATGGTGACGGTAAGTGGAAAGGATAATACTTTAGAGCCCGGAAACCATTGCGTGTACAGACGGACGGACGGACAACCCGATTCCAGTATCCCCCCCCCCCCCCCCCCCCCCCCCACAACTTGTTGCGGGGGGGTATAACAAGAGGTACTGTGAGCAATGCTCACTAAGAATACCTCCCGTTTACCCCAATCTCTAAAGGGTGTTGTTAATAGGTATAAATTATCTCTTTCCTGAGTGTAAAAATATGGAATGCCTTTGTAGAAGAAAATGGAAGATATAGTCCGAACATGGCATAAACCTATAATTTTGACCTTGAGATCAAAGGTCAAGGTCATAAAGAGGTCATGAATATACATGAATCTGCAGACAAACAGACGGACGGACGGACGGACAAGACGGACAGACAGACACACAGAGTGATTCCTATGTACCCCCCTGAACTTCGTTCAGGGGCTATAATAAACCAAAATAGTTTACCTTAAGTCTCTCAAAAGCCTATATATATATCACTTTTACTGGCTCTGTTTTTTCCAAAATAAAACACGTCTTTATAGTCATACAGGTTTTTATGTAAAGTTTAATATTTCATTGCCAGCAATTCAATAAAAGAGAACCACAGGCCTTATCGGTCACCTGAGTATTACTTAAAAGTATCACTAGTCTCAAGGGCTATGAAATCTAGAAAAAAAATTAATATTCAGAAACAGTGCAAAACAAGATGTGTTCTTAACAAGAGGCCCATGGGCCTAGAATCGCTCTTCTGATACATTGTAGAACAGGCAAAAATTCTCACTAAGGCCATCCTTAAAAAATTGTATGTTTGCTGTAACGCGACCGACCCACTCAAAACACTGCAACTCAATTTTTTTTTATGGTTACTCTGAAAGCTGGGTTTTTTTTCATCGAGATCGAGATTCCAAAAAAAAAATCCAACATGGCGGACAAGTCCATGGTCATGTTTACTGTGACCGTCAATTTAAAGCAATATATGCTGTAACTGACGGTAAATGAATTGGAAAATAAAAGAACAAATTGAATAAGGGCTATTCCAGCAAAAAAAATATGGGGGGGAGGGAAGGCACTTTATTTTCAAGACAGCCACCCATACAATTAAATTTTCCTCTGCTACCACCACCCATACAATTAGATTCTCCCCTGCCACCACCACCCATACAATTCAATACTTTCATTTAACGTAACAAATGGATCAACCATATGATATTTTAGAACTTAATTCTAGTTTATATTTTTAAAAATGCAAAAATTATAAACAATAAAATGTCTTTCTTTGTTGTTTCATCGGGAGATGAAGGTACAGTACACGACACGAGTTTTATACACCCCACCGTGGAAAGACCACGGAGGAAAATCCACGGAGATACACCGTATTCTCCGTGTTCCACGGTGTGTGCTATTTGCGAATACACACAGCTGCTAAGAGCTTTGTTCTGGCCACGGGCGCCTAGCGGGAGATGTGAAAATGTGCCGCAGGCCAAATAATCAAGATAAGGGTGGAATTTTAAGAAAAGAAAAAATGTCAATACTTTCCCCCCTGATACTTATATTGTTTTTCAGCATATTGAGCCGATTCCAACGATACCAAACACTATATATTATGTTTTTAAGAAAACCTGGTTTTGACTTTTTTTCTTTTAGTCTTCTTTCTTCATTAAAATATTCTTAAATTCTATGTTTAAATAATGCGTACTTGCAGGCAATTCCTGTTTTGAATGCGAATTAGTATATTCAGTAAATGAAAAACATACATGTACAACATGTGATAGGGATATTTAATAATTACCGTTGTGCTCTCTCTCTCTCTCTCTCTCTCTCTCTCTCTCTCTCTCTCTGTGTGTGACAAATGCGCTGTTTAACATAATTACTTCCACCATATTGTGTTGATATGCATCTTGACAAATATAACTTTATCCAATATAGAATTTAGAGCATTGTCGATGATTAACAAATTGGAATTAATTTATTATGTAATTAATAGAAGCAAAAATACAAACCATCGAATGATTTATTTTTAAAATCCCGAGTTAATTACATTTGACCGAGACTTATGTTCGATGTACTTTGATAGAGGTTTTCATAAAAAAAATGTTCATCGGGAGTGTCTGGATAATGCAATGATTTTTGTATAATAAGTATATACAGACCCTGAAACGTGCTACTACACCTTAAAAACGAACCGAACCGTTCCGTGCAAGAAACGAACCGTACCGTTCAAGAAACGTACCGTACCGTGCAAAAAACGTACCGTACCGTGCAAAAAACGAACCGTACCGTTCAAGAAACGTACCGTCCCGTTCAAGAAACGAACCGTATCGTTCAAAAAGCGTACCGTACCGTGCAGAAAGCGTGCAGGATAATATTATGCAAACCCCGCCCCCAAAAGCCCGAAAGCGTACCGTACCGTGCAGAAAGCGTGCAATTTATGTCACGTGACCCACTTTTTCAGCCACAGTATATTATTTTCACAATGGCGCCCGATGGGAAAGGAGGTCGTAGACTATCGCTGGCTATTCGAAGCATTATCCTCAAACATCACGAAGCTGGGTTATCAACTGTGAAAATCACCGAGATGCTTAAAACAAAGTACGATTTCAAAACTACGCGGCAAAGTGTTAGAAGATTTCTAATTCGCTATGAGACGAATGGTTGTCTACATGACAATGAAAATTCACAAGCACCCGACGGAAAGGGGTTATATCGTAAATTAGACAAGTGGAAGCCATATGTGCGGATGAAATTGATATTTGTAGCGTTAATGTATTCAATATGTACTTTCCTACGTACAGTGTCTGAATCATATGAGAAATTTCTAGACCGATTAGAAAAATTGTCACGTTCTACACTGTAATATTTTCATTACTTTATTAGCAATAATTTTGACATATCTTTTTCTCTTCTACATTGATAACGACCCATATAGATAGATGTAGATTGGCGGATTTATTATATACACTAATAAACAATTTTTAATTACATCGACAGAGAAATAAATAGATACATACATGTGTAAAAGAATGTAAACAAGTTAAATTGATGCAAAGCATCAAATCGGCCGCAAAAAATTATTCATTTCAGCATTTTCAAGTATTTCAACAATATATAGAAAAGGTATATGAAACATTTTTATTGCAAACTATACACTTGCCTTACTTTTCTGTAAATTTTTTTAAATTCAATTTTCAGTGATCAAAAATAAAGTCAGGGAAATGAAAATTGGACTTCGCGTGATAAAGGATAGGAATATATATTATCATCATTTTATTTGATTCAAAGACAAATGCAACAGATATCTAACATTATTAATTATGAATGACTGAATGCTGACAAAAAAGGACGTACAAACTTCACATGCAGATATCCTGGATCTTTCATAATGCCGATGATAAATCACAATAAATGTGAAGTGCAGAAAATAATCATTGTGTCATTTGCGACTTTAGTGTATTCAAAACAAAATTCACTTCTTCTTAAAAACTTTTCCAATTTAGGCACTGTAATTTATATCCGGAAACTTAATATGCTTTGTTTTTACACTTACGCACGCCCATGTCGGGGAGCAGTTTAATAAAATCGTAAATTAATAAATGTCTGATGAGAAATGAAAAACAAATTGAAACGTAATAACAACCATTAAGACTTAGACTTAAGCAAATTCTAAAAACTTTTATTCATAACTTTTATGTACGTTATCAATATGGAATTATTCCATCGAAGCAATCAAAAATAACGTCTCATTTCCCCATGTGCACATTCTAACACAACCACAAATCCTGCAGCCGATAATCAAAGAGCCGAATAAGACCGATCGAGTGAAAACAAACTATCGAAACGTACAATTTATACGAAGTCAAAGCGTTCAGGCCACGCCCACCTCATTAATAAAACGTGCAAACCGTTCACAAAGCGTGCAGCTATTTTTAGCAAACCGTACCGTGCAAGAAGCGAACCGTACCGTTCAAGAAGCGTACCGTACCGTGCAAGAAACGAACCGTACCGTTCAAGAAACGAACCGTACCGTTCAGAAAACAAACCGTACCGTTCATAAAGCGTACCGAACCGTACCGTGCAACTGGTGTAGTAGCACGTTTCAGGGTCTGTACCATGCAAATTCCTAGGGTCTTTCTCACAGTATAACTAAATTATGGTTAGCTAGTTTGGGTTTTGACTTCTCATGAAAAGTGTGAAATATATTGGGTCGGCGCGATATCAGATCTAGTCTAAGATCACGGGTATCTTACGCCGACCCAATATATTTCACACTTTCCGCAAGAAGCTTTCTGTTGATTTCAAATACACGGATTAGCTGACTCCCATTGTTCTACTGAGGCGAAAACCCCTTCGAATTTGCATGGAATGTACAAGTTATACACAGGTCATTGTTCTAGTCATACATCATAGTACCGCTAACCCGACAAACATTTTTTTTTATTTTGAATAAGTTATTGAATGACGAAGTATGACCAAACTGCAGATTGAACTTTATAGAGCCCCGTGCTAACATTACTTATATTGTTCAATGTATCAGAAGGGGTATGTTGCCGGTTAAGTTGTGTAAATTTCTTGACAAGCAATAAAATAACAACAAAAATGGTGCTTAAATTGTCCGATTACGAAAACCTTTCAAGTTTTCAAAGTACACCCTCTCCGATTCTACGTGCTTGTAATCAATATTTAAGGATGTAAATCCTCGGTGTCAAATGCAACTAGTTCATGAAAAAAAACTAATATAAATATAAACAGAAATGACTTAACGATTATTTGCTTTTATTCATATACGCTATCGATTATTAAAATCTTTAATTTAATCTTTAGATGCATTAGATAATGAAAGCAAGAGAGAGAGAGAGAGAGAGAGAGAGAGAGCATTGGTAATCATAAAAAATAGGTTGTTTTTTTCATCTTCGTTAGCCGAGATTATTCGTGCACGAAGGCACAGTTGACTCAAAACCCATTGCTAGCGGAGATTAGATGAATTTTACCCCCGTATTATGTTATAACTGACCAAAACCTAGTACGTTTGTTTTACAACTTTCATTCAGAAGACGCGCAAGTTATTGAGTTACTGAATAAACGAGAAAACGTCTGTATTTTTATTTCAATCGTTGTCAACTCTTTACTTTGTGATATTTCAAGACTACATGTACTTAATTCAATTTATTGGATCTCATCACCATTATGCAATGGTATATAAAAATATAAAGACAAAAAGCTGTTATATATACATTTAGTAAATAATACATGCGTGTAATAAAGTATTTATCAAGTTAGAAAAAAAACCTTTAAAAAAACCGTGTTATTATTAATGTGAAGTATGGGCATTCTAATGAAATTTTCCTAATGAAAGTACGGAGTTTTCTAAAGGTTTGTTTAAAAGTAAAGATAGTTTTAATATTTATTTGTTTAAGTGATAAAAATTTGATTCTTTGCTCACATTGCTTCACAGTTGAGTACATAATGAAATTCATATCCAATGTAAACATGTACATGTATATAGCTGACCTTAATCACATATTCCTAATTACAATGAAAACCTTACGTAAAAATAAACTATTGCTTATGGTACACATTTCTTTGAACTGCTGTTTATCAAATTGAAATTACTGGCATGTGATTGTCGTTGTTCATGACCCTTCTTTTATTTGGTGAAATTGTGCTGCACGTGCCGTGAAACAATGTACCGACGAGTGGTAGGAATAACACAGGTGTTTATATACAGGATGCCGAGAATTTGGGCGTTTCATAAAAAGGTGTGAACATCTGCAGGGAAGTCTACATACGGATATGAACCGAAAACACCAACGTATCATTAAACAACAATTACAAGAATTGAATGATTTATAGCTAATTTCTAAATAAGTAATGGGGTGAGGGCATGTATGCTGGCCAAGCGAAAAGGTTTTTTGGGTGAATCATTTCGGAAATTATTTCTTTGTTTTATCACACGGAGGTACACGGTGGCATCGACGGAGGTACAGGTGACATCCACGGAGATGCGCGGTGGCATCCACGGAGATCCTCCGTGGACTTCAATGTCTAGCTCGCGTGGAAAAATAGGACTTCAAAGGTGCCGACAATTTTAAAGGTCCACCGTGTTTGGGGCAAATTTGTTCCACCGCGTTGCGTGGAACACGCATAAAACTCGTGTCGTGTACTGTAGCAATCATTGCAGAAAAAATTACATATTTTGGTTTCCAATGCAATTTTGGTAGGGACAATAAAGGATGATCTCAGCATATAAAATGAAAGAAAAATGCAATTATTTTTGTATACTCTGGAAACATGTGAGTTGTAGAAACCTAAGCTCTGTTTGCTTATTATAAATGAACAGTTTCACTAGCGATGTGGGATATTGTCATATCATTTCTGGACTAGATGTGCATGTCCTTTTTACTCATGTCATGATCTGGGTACTTGTTAATTGCACAGTTGAAATAACAAGAAGTTAGGGTTTTTTTTAATGACATAAAACTAAATAAAATATGAATATATTATACCACTTTAAATTCACATATATTATTACTCTCTTTATTGCTTTTAAAAGACAAGTGTCTTATTACATCAGTTACAATATGTATACATAAAATGGCATTGTATAGTGGTGTACAAATTCAAGCAAGCAACGGAGAAGAACTTTTCATCGAGTTAGGTTTTCTCGCAACTTAAGTGCTAGATATAGATATTTCCCTAAATTACAAAGTGTATGCATATAGATTGTGACTTTTTTCCTTTGACTTTTCCCCCTACAATCTCTCGTACAGGAAACTCGCGAATATTCCATTTAAAATTTTAGTCCCAAGCATAATATTTACCCGATTTATATCGCAATCAGGCAAATTTTCCACTCTGTTAAACGTAATGGTATACCAGGTGGGAGATTTCATATCCGAATTACCCCGCACATCTCAAAGTTTGTCGAAATTCACACCTTCGGAAACAACGGTCATGATTCCCTGATCGATGATCCTTGATTTTGTTAAATAAACAACAACTCGGGTTTTGGTAATTAACCTCACACGACGCTGCATGTTAATTACACCTTAACCAATTGATAGCTTGGGTATAATAATTGATTCAGAGTGCCGATTAAACAAGATCACCGCCGAACTATTACCTGTGCATTTTAAAACGAAAGTGTTAGGGGCGATAATTCCCAGAATAGTCATGCTCGACTGAAATCGAAAGTAGGAATCGCGTTGTAATCGAAAAAATGTAGTCGTTTTATAAAGGTGAAATTACACGAAAAGGTTGTGAAACTCATGATCGTTGGTTGCGTTAGACAGGTGATCGTTTAGGACAGGTACAATAGGTTGGGTAACGCCTTGGAGGGGAAAGTTTTACGGTAACATTGAGTTATCTGCCCATTTATCAATCTTTTTTCCGTACTTTAGTTAATGTAGAATGGCTCCGCTTTCTTCTTTTGTAATAAAAGAAATGTAACGTGATACGTGTCCATTTTTATCATAATTCACAGGCACCCATGTTTTTTTATTTAACCTGGAAGACAACCACCCATACAAATATATTTTCCCAAATCACCCCCACCCATCCAAAAAAATATTGGCTGCCGTCCCTCCCCCCCATACGTTTTTTGCTGGAATAGCCCTAACATAATTGTGATTGAATATTCTTCATAAACCTGTCGTATCAGTAGATTAATATGTCAATTCATGAATCATTGTCTTCATGTCTGTAATTCTTGCTCATCATCTCCAATGTGCATTGACCTCGGAGGTCATCAATTGCTGCCAACCTACACAATGATTCTACATCATGCATGTCCATATGATTAATTAGTGTTTTAACAGACTTTGACAAAAATTTAAAATGATGCCCACTGTAAGGGACTTGGATTACCAGAAGTTTCAATTGCAAGTTAAAACTATAGGCCTAGCAGAAATGCATTCGACATTTTAATGCAGCCACCAAGTACCTAAAAAGTTCTAACTTTTTGGTTTACAAACCACGATTCAAGGGTTTTCAAAATGGAAGACATATAAACATTTAAATATAGACATAGATATCTGTTGAAGATCGACTCAGACTGACGTCTATGGGAATATGTTCATATATTCACTGACAAATAATTACACTAGTAATGTATAATAGCAATGTCTTTCCATATTGCCCTTATATACCTATATATTCATAAAGTCTGAATGCTGTCCGTGTCTTGTGTACCTTAGTGTGTAACAGTAGGCACATTCAAAGTGAGATTTAGTATAATTATGTTATACAGTGGAACCCCGTTATTACGTTCCCCCTTTATTACGTTAGTCCGCATATTACGTTGGAATTTCAAAGCACAAAACCATTTCTTAACAAACCTATATAAAATAGACCTCGTTATTACGTTGTCCTAAAATGCCAAGACTCGATATTACGTTGTAAAAATTCCGACAAAAACGTAATAAACCCCTAATTATTCAATAGTGATTCTCAAAATAATAAGCCATTCACACCTTGATTGCTTGAGGCAGTCACCACGTATATTTCCTGGTCTGGAGATTAGAGACGCTTGACTGATCACGCTTCGATAGATCTAGCGACATCAATACAGGTAAATACCCCGTATAGAAGCCAGTGATAAACAATTAAATAATGTTTATTTAGAAATTGTACTCTATGAAATTTACTTCATTTTGCATATTTTGATTATCAAAGAAATAATTTCTCAACCACCTGCGTGTTCAGCATAGTGTGATTACCTTCGCTATTAAAACTATTTACGGACAGCTTTGAAACAAGAAAGACAAGATTTATCGTAGCAATGTTACAACCGCTTGGGTAACTGCTTGGACATAGGTGACTAAAGGTGTTCAATTAAAAAAAATGTTCATTGTTTGGACATGCAGCTTGGGTGTTCGTAAATCTCGTCCATACATACACCAATCTATCGGGCGATTCGTGCACGGCGTTTACCTCAGTGAATATTTTAAAATCCCATGATGCGCACGTGATTTTAGTGCCATCATTTAGCGTTATAAATGAAATCTTCGTGCATCATTATATTTTTTTATATGTGGATTGCGCTTAAATTGTTCTCCGTGCATGTTTACCGTTGGTGAGAAGTGTGTAAGTGTTGGGTATCGTGTGCGTTTTGTGTCTATAGTTTTGTTGTTTTTTGGGTGGGATTTTTTTATTGTGTTGTGTATTGTGTAATTAGAGAACTTAATAAAAACGATGTTTTGTTATTTTTTTTTAATACGAATGTTGAATACGATACGGAACGAGTTATTGAGAGAAATTTACATGAACGCATTGTTTTAAAGTTGAACAAAATGGCGGTCCAAACGAATGCAGAAAAAGCAACGTTTATCAAAACATCCTTATGTATCCTACACCGAAATAAAGAAAAGGGATAAGAACATGAAGAATTACGGACATTAAAGATAAGATGTAAATAAAACAAAGTATCATAGTCTTTTAAACAAAGAAACAGTAAAGATATATTCACACACCCCTTCACGGAGTACCAACGGACGATATACAATTTCCAAATGATAATTTTAACGGATTTCACTGGGAACGTTTATTACGTTGCCCCCGGTATTACGTTATTTTATCGTGACAAAATGGAAAACGTAATAACGGGGTTCCACTGTACCTATAAACTACAATACACGCAAAATAAACATAATGTATCATGATACAAATAAGGAATAACTCTTGTTTGGGTTTGATCACATGGTAAATGACATAAACGCTGGTGAAGCACTATGTGAGCAAATCACTTTGTCAACTCGTTACGCTCCCAAACTAGACAGCTGTTACAATGTATTTATATCTAAATACATTATCTCCTAAATATGATTTTTTTTAGTAAGTTCTATTATTAATTTTTTATTGACTAATGGTAAAATTTGTCTAATATGTTTAACCTTCGGCTGAAAGTTGAGTGATGTCACATTGGCACGAGAGAATGGTGATTCATGAGACCATAAACCCATTGTCTACTTGGTAGTGTTATATAGAACAGAATGTACGTAAATATAAATATATACCAGCAACAGTTTATCGCAATCTATTTACATTCTGTCTCCAATTCAGTTGTTGAAGTAAAGTTATTAGTTTTGAAATCTTTAATGTTGTCCTAGTGTACATCGCAAATTTGTTCATTTACAAATCAATATAGTGATTTTCAAAGAAAATAAAAAGCCTACCTACCTACCCACACTGAAAAATCTGAGTCGTGTTACAGCAAACATACAATTTTTTAAGGATGGCCTAACCAAGATTCATCAATTAACAAAGTTTGATGATGTTAAGTCAAATAATACCTGAAAATTTAAATGTAACTGTCAAAAAGTAGTTCACGGTGAACTACTTTTGGTCGACACACTGAAGACTCAAGATGCATCAAATGACAAGTCAAATAGTATTCAAATATAGCCGTCGAATTCCAAAAGAAGGCCACAGTGACCTACTTTTTGGTCAGCACACTCCAAAGACTTAAGATGCATCAACTGACAAAGTTTGATAATTGAAATCAAATAGTATCTGAAATATTCAGATATAAAACTCAAATTCCAAAAGTAGGTCACATTGACATACTTTTTTGTCAAAACACTCTGAAGACTCAACATGCAACAACTGACAAAGTTTGATGATCCTAGCTTTCATAGTGTCCAATATATGCATCTAAAATTGAAAATGTGAAATTTGAATATCTGAAAAATTCAAAAAGTAGGTCACTGTGACCTACTTTTTTTAATAAATATGTTTTGAGGCCTCTAGACACATCAGCTTACAAGGTTTGATGATTCTAAACCTCTCGGTATCTGAAAAACAACCTAAAATGTATTCATAAATGATTAGCCATAAAATTCAGAAAGTGGGTCATGGTGACATACTTTTCAAATGATGCACTTCAAGGTCCCATGATCCATCAATTGACAACTTTTGATGATCATAGCAGCGATTTTTTTCCTTATATAACTGGTACCAATAAACAGTACCATTCCCAATGCCAAAAACCATTGATTTTTCCCAATTTTGAGACTAAAACTTCCCAATTTACTTGCCGAAAAATAGACCGCTGACATCATAATATTTACTTAGTCTGAAACATTGTACAAGTTAACTAAATTGTTCACTTCCTGTATTAAATCGAAAGTACAGATCATGGCAATGCGCGTGTTTTGTAGAGCTACGACGATTCTAAAATGAGCCTACGAGTACGACGATTCCTTATGTCTCACAACAGCAAATATTACCATAAAAAAGTTTGTAAAGAGATGACTACTTCTTGTTTTGTTCTCTTTTTTCTTTTCTTTTAGTTGAAATCATTTGCTGATACATTGGTAGAAAATTCCCAATTTGTTCGATTTTGACGCTATTTTTCCCAATTGAATGGGTACCGGTACAAGTACCAGTGGGTAGAAAAAAATCGCTGCATAGGCTCAAAAGTGTCCAAGATATGCATCAAAATCCATTTAATAATAATTACCTGCGAAATTCAAAAAGTAGGTCACCATGACCTCCTTTTGAGACAACATGATATTAGGTCCTAAGATGCATCAACTGACAAAATTTGATGATCCTAGTCCTTATACTAAGCAAAATATCAAAGTTTTAACACAACAAAATTTAAGGTCAACTTTGAAGTGACCTTGAGACCACACCCTTTGCCCCAGGATGATGCCTTGAACAATTTTTTATCTACAACCTATCCTCATCCTTATGCATAAGTTTGGTGATAATTTGCCCAGTGGTTCTTGAGAAGAAGATTTTTTAGCAACTACTACTTTTGTTTGCATTTTCCTAATCATCTCCCCTTGTTAAAGGGTCACAACCCTTGAGCCAAGGATACCCTGTGAAAAATTTGACAAAAATTGGCCAAGGGGTTCTTGAGATATAGCCCTTTTTCCAAAAAGTTGACGCACACCGCACGCCAGACATATGGCCATATGATTAGCTCTTTGAGCCGAAGAGCTAAAAATTAATGACCCCGAAAGTGCCTAAACTGATGAAAGACTTTACATAATATGATATATGTAACATTAACACTATATAACTAATTTGGACCTGTCAAAGATTCAAAACCCTGGGGGTCGCGAAATTCACAATTTTGGTACATCTCTTTCTGCTTTTCCTAAAATCAAAATATGTATTTAGTTTTAATACTGTATTAGCAAACGATAGAGGCAATAATCACTATGACAAGATTGCTACGCGAAGCCATGTCCCCTATCGCCACAATAAAGTTGAAGCACAATAGTCCCATTGGAGAGGAATCACACTAATAGCAACAACTGCCAAAATAATGGGGAAAATAATAATAAAAAGAATTGTACTTGATGTAGACAGACATTTGAGAATGGAACAAGCTGGATTCAGGGCAGGAAGAGGCACTACTGAACAGATATTTGTCCTACGTAATATTCTAGAACAAGCTATAGAATGGAACTCCAACCTCTATCTATGCTTCGTCGATTTTGAAAAAGCCTTCGACAGCGTACACAGGGAAACCCTTTGGAAGATCATGAAATCTTATGGAATACCAGACGTAATAATCAGTATGGTTAAATTAATGTATGAAGACAGTGAATGCGCAGTTGTTGATGGGAATGGTACAACAGAATGGTTTAATGTTAAATCTGGTGTCAAACAAGGATGCAACATGTCGGGTTTCTTGTTCCTCCTGGTAGTTGACTGGATAATGAAAAAGACAACAGCAGATAACAACTCAGGTATAAGATGGAATATGACAACAAAATTTGCAGACGACATCGCTTTATTATCCAGCAGCAGCAAAGATCAAATACAACAAAAACTGAACTCTCTAAACAGATATGCAGCTAGAACAGGTTTAAAAATCAATACAGGAAAAACCAAAGTTATGCGTCTAAATGCTGCAAACATCACACCAATAACCATCAATGGGAACAACATAAACGATGTGGATGAGTTCATTTACCTCGGAGCAACAGTAAGCAAGACAGGAGGTACTAATGAAGATATAAGAAGAAGAATTGGCTATGCAAGAGTAGCATTCCATAAGCTACGCAAGATCTGGAGCAATAACCAACTCAACAGAAAAACAAAAATGAAGCTCTACAGCTCAAATGTAATAGCTGTGTTATTGTATGGCAGTGAGACCTGGAAAATGACAAAAGGGGACGAAAAACTTGTAGATACCTTCCAACACAAATGTCTTAAGAAAATCTTAAAGATCTACTGGCCAATGAAAATATCAAATGTAGTATTTAGAGAGATAGCAGGAGTAGCAAAGATCAGCACTATGATAAAAACACGCAGATGGCAGTGGATTGGACATGTGCTACGGATGGATAAAAGAACACACCCATATGTAGCCCTTAGTTGGACACCAGAAGGAAAAAGAAAGAGAGGAAGACCGAAGGAAACGTGGAGAAGAACAATAGAAAGAGAGAGGAAAGAACTAGGTTTTGGGTCATGGACAGAGGCAGCAAGATCAGCCCAGGATAGAAGTAAATGGAGAGGACTTGTTCATGGCCCTATTCTCCACGAGGAGAGAAGGAATTAAGTCAAGTAAGTCACAATAGTCCCATAACTCCTGTAAAATTTGTCAAATCAAAATGGTGGCGCAATATGATCAACTACATATGGTGACTAGCAATCCTACAAAGTTTTAACAAAATCTGTTGAGCAGTTTCTGAGGAGTAGCGTCCACAAAGTCAAATGGGACATACGGACACTGGTATTTCTATGTCCCCTTCCGCACTGCAGCGGGTACAACAAGAGGTACTGTGAGCAATGCTCACTAAGAATACCCCCTGCTTACCCCAATCTCCCAAAGGGTGTTATTAATAGGTATAAATTACCTCTTTCCCGAGTGTAAAAATATGGTATGCCTTTGTAGAAGAAAATGGAAGATATAGTCCGAACACAAATCCATGGCATAAACCTACAATTTTGACCTTCAGATCAAAGGTCAAGGTCATAAATGTACATGACACATAGTCTCATGGTGATACACCCATGTCTTATGGTATGACTCTGTCAAAACCCTATAATCAATTTTGACCTTGAGGTCAAAGTTCAAGGTCATATAGAGGTCATGAAGGTACCCGACACATCGTTTCATGGTGATACACTCATGTGTCAAATATGGTATGCCTATGTCAAAGAACAAAGACGTAATGGCCCTGACACGAATCCATTGTAAAAACCTTTAATTTTGACCTTGAGCTCAAGGTCATACGGAGGTCATGAAGGTACATGACACATCGTCTCATGGTGATACACTCATGTGTCAAATATAGTATGCCTATGTCAAAGAACAAAGAAGTTATGGCCCGGACACGAATCCATTGTAAAAAACTTTAATGTTGACCTTGAGGTCAAGGTCATATAGGTCATGAAGGTATTCGACACATCGTCTCATGGTGATCTACCTGTGTGCCAAATATGGTATGCCTAAGTCAAAGAACAAAGAAGTTATGGCCCGGACACGAATCTGAACAGACAGACGGACGGACAGATGGACAGAGAGTGATTCCTATATACCCCCCAGAACTTCGTTCGGGGAGTATAAAAACTGTGTTATCCAAAAACATTTCACTCCAATACACCTATCAACCAGTGCTTTCAATTAAGCCCCTCTGCGAAGTTAGCTAAAGGTGAATCGGTGAATAGCCAAGTTTTTCTTCTTTACCCTATAGAATGCAAGAGGTTAACCCTAAACCCAGGGGTCATGGTGTAAATAAAAATTGAATTGAGTCAACATGAGGATGATTGCATAATGATAATGGTAAGAGGACCACAGGCCTTATTAGTAGCCTCCATATTAATTAAAGGTATCACTAGCCCCAAGTGCTATGAAATCTATTATAATTCTTCTGTTCTGCATATTTAAGCTAAGTTCTAATATTCTGCAGCAGAAGGTTCACAAAGGCTATCAAATTCACAATATCTGCTTCTCAATATGCAACATAAAAATTCCCACCATTCATAATTTTTACAAAATTGGTTCCCTATTTCCAGGAAAGTTGAAAATGTTAAAAATTTACGTCAGACAGATAAAGACAGATGCCAGACAAAACTTGATCAATTCAGTGCTTGTGAGATTTGGTTCAGATGATTAAAAAATATACGCTTACCTCTAGATCTCTCATTTGTCTGTGAAAATCATCAAAATCTGTGTCAAAATCGGTTTTTCTTTGATCCAAAACATCATAAGGTTTCTTTTTGATGGTCCCATAAATCTGTCCAAATCTTGAAGCGAATGTCTCAATGCCCTCAATCTTGGAGTATGACAGGGTGGAAAATGACTCAATGTAATTCAACAGGGCAATGATCTATCAAGAAAATAAGGAAGAATTGAATTTGTAGAGGTGACTCTCGGTAACTTGAAGCTCCATAGACCTTGATAAAACTTCAAGAATTAAATCCAGAAATTGAAGGTCTGCCACCTGTACAGAAAAACCAGGCCTTTGCTCATATGCAATTCGTGAGCTGCACATGAGAATCAGGTTAAAAACGTGTGCAAATTAGGTAGCTTACATATATACTCGTGCAGATTATGAGACTATATTAGACTAGAATTCAAAAACAAAGTTCCACATCTGCAAAAAGGGGATCATGAAATTTACAATTTTGGAAGACACCTTCCTTCTCTACATCACTATGCATTTAGTTTTTCTCACACAATGTGTGGTTGCAGAAAAGATTTAATAAAATTTGTCAAATTTTGCCCCTAAGGCCCCAGGAGTGTAGGAGTCCTGAAATTTACAATTTATGTCCCGCTTGTCCCAAAGATGCTTCATACCAAATTTGAAAAGAATTGGAATGGTAGTTATCAAGAAGAAATTAAAATTGTTCTATTGTTTACATATCTAATAAATGACCATTTTGGCCTCACCCTGATATCAAAACCCCTACCCCTGGATCATCAAATTTACAATTTTGGTAAAGGACAACCTGCTCTTTCTAATTATCCATTTAGTTTTAATTAGTATCAATAGCACTAAAGAAAATGTTATTTAAGTATTTTCCACATTAACACTATTTACCAAGTTTGGCCCCACCCTGGGGTCAGAACCATTACCCCTGGGGTCATAAAATTTACAATTTTGATAGGCCTTCCTGCTCTACATCACAATGCATTTAGTTTTTCTTACATAAGTGAGGTTCTGGAGGAGATTTTTGAAAAGTGGTCCATTTTTTGCCCCACCCCTTAGGCCCCAGGGGTGTAAGAGTCCTGAAATTTACAATTTATGTCCCACTTGTTCCAAAGACGTTTCACACCAAATTTGAAAAGAATTGGAATGGTAGTTATCAAGAAGTTAAACATCAGTGATTCAGATTGGCGTCGGCCATCGGCAAATGGCCGATAAATATTGAAAACGGCCGACTAAAATTCTCCAGAAAGGCCAACATGGCCTATGAAATTTTCGTTTTTCAGTCAGTGGCCAATCATTTTAGTGTTTATCGGCCACAGGAAAAATTGGTTTGTCTTAAAACAAATATTTAATCGATCGTTTGTAGAAAAGATTTTGATTGGTTTTTGAAAACTTCCCGTCCAATCAAAATTACTTTGAGAAAAAAGGAAATTGGTGCCCCTGTTGATCTTGATCTCGCTGGTGTTTGCAACAATCAGCGGGGAACCAGTTTTGAAAAAAATGGCTTCAAAGAAGAGAGTCCAGTTTGATGATCATGATTGGCAACAATCATTATTAAACATTAGATTTTCTGGTTGCGGTGGCTCAGTGCTTCGTAACTAGGAGATTGTGACTTCGAGTCCTGCTCGTGCCATAGCTGCATCAAACCTAAGAAGTCAACATGGTTAGTGATTGCTCCTTCGCCAAACGCTCGTCATTTACTAAATTTAGAAGTGAGAATCACGGGTCTTTCAGATGCGACCTTAAAAACGGAGGTAATGTGTCGCAGCAGGCATTGGCACGTTAAAGAACTCTCACTGCTATGGTCCTGAGCGCCCAGCATAGGTCTAAATTTGTGATACTTCATCTACAACTTGTGACATCTCAATTATCGACGGAATCAAAACCAATCAAACAATAACAACAGCAAACAACATATTGCAACACAGGAAAGACCGAAAAGAATTACGAAACAGTTGACTACAGTCATGATAATTAAACTGAAGAATTGAAAAATAAAAAGTCAGTTTAATTTTAAAGTTTTGAGTTTATTTTGCAGCATTGCTTCACATGTATTTAGGGCCTAAAGTTTTCATGGAGTTAGGCCAAAATGGCCGATAATTTTTGTATCATTTAGGCCCTCTGTCCTATCACATTGCATTCCAATCTGAATCACTGATCATATGTTCAATTGTTAGCGAACGACAATGGACGACAACCAATTGCAATAGATCAGCTGAGTTTAATCAGGTGACCTAAAAATACAGGCGACTCTCCATGACTCGAACTTTGATTTTTCCAAGTTTTTGATCTCTCAACACGAAATCATGCTCCCAATTATTTTTCTCTATATATAAGCAAATTCACTCTTGATCTTTCAAACTTTCGATCTCTTGAAATTCTTTTATTGGATTCTGTAAAACTTATTTCATTGTTTTTCACCTTGGCATGAGATGAACTGAACCCATACAGTGAAAAGGATGAATGCTGCCTCTTCACATCCTCCCTGTTTTGAGTTTTGAAATTTGGGCAAAAATACAACTCAAAATGGGGTTTTTTTCCTCTTAATAACAAACAAATATAGATCTTAAAAGTCATTATTCAAATTAAAAAATTGAATGATCTCCCAACACTGCAGTGTACATGTAATATGAAATGCATGCAAATTTTATCATTATTAAACAAATTAAACCTAAATTTTGATGAATGATAAATTATTAAAAACAAGAGGTACTGTGAGCAATGCTCACTAAGAATACCCCCCGCTTACCCCAATCTCCCAAAGGGTGTTGGTAATAGGTATAAACTACCTCTTTTCTGAGTGTAAAAAACAAATGGCATGACAAACCGAACTATATTGCTACTTCGATGTCCAGTGCGTGTGACCTTTGACCTTTTGACCCCAAAATCGATAGGGAACATCTTCATCCCATGGGTAGTCCATATGTATGATATGGTGACGGTAGGTGAAAAGGATAATGCTTTAGAGCCCGGAAACCATTGCGTCTACAGACGGACGGACGGACAGATAGACGGACAACCCGATTCCAGTATACCATACCCCCCCCCCCCCCCACAACTTGTTGCAGGGGGTATAAAAATACCACATTGTATTTTAGATTTTTAACTACAGTGTATCATTAATTATTGATTTATTTTACAGCTAGCAAAACCATACTTGATAATTCCAAATACATGTATAGTTATTTTCTCCATTGTACAAACTATTTCTGTATATTATTTGCAAAATCATTTACTATAGAAAATCAGCAACCTGTATTAAGAGACCACCTGTCATATGCAACCTTTTTTCCATTCCCCATTAGACGGTCTCTTAATACAGGTTTGACTGTATATTGAGTTAGAGGTCTTTAGATATATCATTCGGATAACAATTGGTGTATGCGAAGTAGAAAAGCCTATGACCTTTGACAATTTGACCTAAATATCAATAAAGGTCATCTACTAGTAATAACCAACATGCCTGTAAATTCTGGTGACAGACTATTTGCATCACATTAAGAGTTGTCTAGTTAAGATCAAATGATATCTTCCCTTCTGACTAACCTACTAAACCCCAATTAAAATACTAGTCGAACAGTATGCCCCTTTTTATTCTGCACAGGGAAATTAAATACATATTGTGTCAAGTCATGTGCAAGTCAAAGGAAACCACCATTTAATACACCATCATCTGGAGATTTAAAAATCAAGTTGTTCAAATCAGTTAAAGTTTACAGAATAAACTCACCGTCTAATACCATGGTTCTGATAAAGCTTAATTTAAGTTCATTGCAATTTTTTCAACAATAAGTTATCTATTTTAACTCAACCTTGTCAAGCCTTCTGCAAAAGGTCTCAAACTTTCCAAAGATGTACATTTCCGAGAATTCAAAAGGTCTCTCCCCCGGAGTTCCATCTATTTTTTCCTTTGTCCTCTGAAAACTGGCTTGATAATTTTCATATAATGACAAACAATGTTGCAGTTTCTCTATCAATGGTTGCCTCGGTTGATCCCATAGCCTTGTCACACCATCTCCAGCAATGTATGTCTTGCATGCTGTAACCATTTGATTTGTCACCTGCAGATTTTGAGACAATAGCAATAAGTAGTGATGAACAATCTGGAACATTTGATAACTGATCATAAGCTGAAATAAAGAGGCAAATAACTAACTGATGGTCAATGAAGATGATCCGTTCAGTGATATTTGGATTTGAAAATGGTTACAGTACCCGCAACGTTATTCTTGACATGATAAATGAAAGAACACGATACACGCACGATAGGATAGGATACACGCACGATACGATAGGATACACGCACGATACGATAGGATACACGGTAAACCTGATAAACGCAAAACCTGATAAACGATCTTCACGATAGACCTGATAAACGCAAAACACGATAAACGATCTTCACGATAAACGGAAAACCTGATAGAAATGTTGTAAATTTAGAAACAATTTAGACAGAACAAAAGTTTGATATGTACAAAATAATTTCATTATGTTGATAATAATATTGAAGGATTTCAATATTTAATATATACCTAAAGCATATAATGTATTTATCCACGGTTGTACGTTTATTTTTTATTTTTTAAAAATTCTATTTATGTTTTCTTTAACAGCTAAAATCCGGAAGCTAAACTATATAGTTACGGTATTGAATTCATTATTTGATATCTATATGAATTTTCTCAGCCAATGATTCTAAAACGTATATTGTCACCTTGAATGTTTAATATATGAATCATAAATGGAGTGATTGATTTTTATCTTGTTTAACGTCTCGCTCGAGAATATTTCATTCATATGGAGACGTCACCATGACCGGGTGAAGAGCTTTTAAATTTAGGCTTATGCTCGGCAATTACGGCCATTGAGCAGTGAGGGTTTTTTAGCGTGCCACACCTACCATGACACGGGGCGTCTGTTTTAAGGTCATCTACGAGGACCCGTGGTATTCACACTTGATGCGGAGTGTTTAGCAATTAAACAGGGAATTAACAAAATGGAATATAATGTAGTGATATCATGCTTCAATAGCTCTTTATTCTATTGTCTATTATCTTGGATATCAAATAAAACTAAGTAATATTTTGTGTGTAGGGGGGTTATTTTGCATCAAGCTCTGAGTTCACCGCTCTTTCAACAACTACAATTATTTTCATAATGACCGCTTTAAATTCAATCCACTGCACTACACTATATGCTCATATGTTAGATATTTCTACACTATGAGTGATAATTGAGAGTCATAAATAATTTGAACATATTTATATGAATTGATATTTTGTTAACAAAAAATAAATAAACTATTAAAAACATATACGAAACCCGGCTTGATTTAAAGTCGCAATTTAGAAACGCTTTAAATTAAATGTTTGTGTTTTACATGTAAAAAATTCAAATAATCATCAAAACCAGCATACATTTCCAGTATCTAAACGTACGACTATTGGTATATGTGTACATGTATATGTACAAATAAAAAAATTTTAAAAAACGATGACAGCTGAATCGTGCCCAATTGAGCAGAATTTTGGGAGATGCAATATACCCTTGCACTCTTTTAAAACTTAATCTTCTAAATGTGTGAAATACAATGCCCCTGAGAATGTTTACTGTCAAAACACGGGTGATACACAAAATCAGATAGATAACGCGCACAAGTTCAGTAGTTGATATATATTAAGTTGAATACAGATGAACAAAATCGGAAGAAAAAGAACCATTATTAAAATATATGTAATAAACAATGTAATTTACTGATTTTTCCTTTCAGATCGGAACTTTCTATTTCTCAGTTAGTGTTAATTACAAATAATTGTTTCTAGACAAGGAAATGTTTATGAACTCCAGATGAAGGAGCTTTCAGTTTTATTGTCCTCGGTTTGCTCGGCAAACCACTGCCTACTTTCCAGACAGAATGAAATTGCGATAAATTTTCACCCTCTCTGGACAGACAAATAGCTCTTTTTCTGCTTTAAAATCAACAGCTTTATGTTCTCCTTCAAATATACTGTCTTTCCTCGATTCCTAAAAATAGCTTCTTTAACAAAACGAATAAAGCTTTCAGAAAGTATCTTACTTTTTCATTAGATTTAATATACGATCCCGATAGTTTCCGAAGCTACACGATAAACGATTTTCGCGATAAACGGAAAACCTGATGCACGCAAAATACGATACACGATAGACCTGATAAACGCAAAACACGATAGAAAATGGAAAAACCTGATACACGATAGGATAGGATACACGCACGATACGATAGGATACACGCATGATACGATAGGATACACGCACGATAGGAATGTCAAGAATAACGTTGCGGGTACTGTATCCAACTGTTACTACAGGACTCCTGATAACTAAACACCAGAAAAACAGAGCTATGCTTTCATCAGTTCGAGTGATCTGCCCACAATTCATTTTTATAGTGTTTGGTTTTTAAATATACTTCTTTGAATTGGTAGTCAATATGTGTTACCACCAAGAGATTGGTAATGACAGAGAATCTTAGCTTGTTAGAGTACCAGGGTTTGTATCCATTGGAGACTTTTACACTTCTTTCTTTTATCTTCTACTTAGGGCTGTTCCAGAAATGATCAAATGGGGGGGGGGGGGGGGGGTCGGGCGGCAAATGATATTTTTTTGTGTGGGTGGTCGTATTTTTTCAGATTTTAATTGGTCCGTGGTGGGATTGTTAATAAAATATTTATTATGGGTAGTGGGTAGTTTCTATTGTTTTATTTTGTGCTACGTGGGTGTTGAGTTTTCAGAATATTTTTATTGTCGCTCGTCATGTTGGTTACAAAACGTCGGAGGGAAAATTGAAAACGTGCTTTCGAAATGCTGCTTTCGAAATCGAAAGTAACATAGAACTATTCGAGTTGTCGCTCTTTGCAGCGCATAACTTTCCATTACGGCACTCTTCAAATTAGAGGCGCGTTTAATAGGGTCCCCTTTGGACGTGATGGTGGCGAACTCTGTTCTGTAGATTATTACAGTTTACAGTGCATCGATTTTGGGAATATTTTGAAACCAATAGGTATTCCGTTTTCTAATAAAAATAGGCAAACCTTAGTTGATTTATACGAGGGTACCGATGCGTTATATTTATCAGTCGGTGTGATGGTGATATAGAGGCCTCCAGGCGCGGGCTCCATTAGAAGACGAACAATTCGTGGAAAAACATATCCATACCCATTTCATGATAATAGCATCGTTTGGACTCCCAATATTTCCAACATTCCCGCCATAGATGCCTTTCATTGTTGATGTGACATCGTTTCTTCAGAACTACTGTGATACAATGTCGCACAGGCATTACCGCGTCATTGACTAGAATGTTTGT
>NC_079165.1:18083397-18177873 GCF_947568905.1 Ostrea edulis | reverse complement strand
GGACATACAGTGTGAAAATTAAACTTTGCTTTATTGCATTAAAATTGCTTGCTTTATAATCAATGATACCTCTATTTTCAGGAAAAAATGGTGCAAAGATAGTTTTACTTTTATTTCTAATTTTAGAGGCCATTTTTTGCATGCGGTGTCTACCAAAAAACTCACGTAACAGGACAGACATAAGAAAGAATTTTTAACTAATACAAAGAAACAAGAAACTTATTTGACACATATTATGCTTTAAAATGACAAGTAATAGTGTTCTTTTGATGACATATTCAATGGTATTCAAACTTTCTATTTTTATTTGGTAATCATACTTGTCAAACATAGTCGTAAATGCAGACACTGGCAGTATATGTCTGTCCGTTTAAAAATATTGTCAAAACTGTTGTACATGATGACTTTTTTCATTCTTGACAACAGCTGTTAAGCCATATTTATCTTTGAAACATCATGGTCAGTTGTAGATATTTGGTATAAATGGAGAAAAGCAAGGTAATCGGGAATATAATCACGTAACAGGACAGACGTTTATTGTCACATTATGTTTTAAGAACTTTAAAGTCCAAGATATGTGATTTAAAAGAAGTACCAGGGACAAAAAACAAGGTCGTCATATCTTCCTATACAAAGTATCTAACCTTTTTATTATATACTTTCAATTTCATTTAGAAATTAATAATTTTATTTTTAACAATTTCTTTATTGGTTTAACTGAGTAAAAGATGAAATCGTAATATATATACTAGCAGCATGGTTGTTATCAAAGTTAATACCTGCGTTCAGAAAGAAAAGAAAACAAACACGAACAAACCTGAATGAATACATGTATACAAAAAGGTGAAATGGTAACTGATAAATTTTTTTATTACATTTCAAACTTAATTTGCAAATAAACAATATTGAACATAAATGACAGTGTTCATTTTGTTCAACTATTTGGGGTCACCAATACATTCTGCCTAGAGAACAAATTTACAGTAGCATCTTGAACCAATCAACACAAGTTCAGGTTCATTAATCTTCCTTAGAATGTCCGTTTTCAGCAAAGAAAATTCCTCTGAATTTATTGTCCAATGATCCTTTGAAATGTTCTTGAAAAAATTAATATAAATAAATTTTTCGTCCTGTTTGTTGTCAGTGGCATTTCTTGTGATCTGAAATAAATAATAAACAAGTTATTCACCACTACACAATATACAGTTAATTTTTTTATACTAATCAATACATGCACCTACATATATTGAACTCTATCATCTATTGAACTCTATCATCTATTTAACAGGTAAGGAATGTAAATTCGATCTGACATCAATATCCAAACTTGCTCTTCAAAAATGTTGAGACCAAATTGAAAATTTAACAGAACCAATACATAGTGAAAACTTATAATATGAAAAGCAACTAAAATAATCAAAAACTGACTGATTTTCTAAATTCTTGTGGATTATTCAATTTTAACAAAATCAACAACGGGTAGCCAGCATTTAAAAGGATTCAATTGGTTCCATAAGCCAATTTGTAGTTTCAGGTTAATTCAATAGAATGCAAAACAAGGTAATACAAACTAAAATCAAAATACACATTAAAAGAACCAAAATTCAACAGACTGCAACTTACAACTGCTGGTATAGACACTGAGCCATGCTTAACAAGTACATAGTTGCCTGGTGCAAACCTACGAAATCATACATGTACAGACTGATGGTTACAGTTTTTTAAGGATGTTACCGCCTTTTCAAATACATGGCATTAGATATGACAAAAATGATATGTAAAGTGGTATTGAAATCAAGTATTAAAATCAATACCATGCATGAAGCAGAAAGAAGCAAATTGGTTATTAAAGCAGACATGAAATGTACAATACATACCCAATATCATCTACATCTTTAATATAAGAGAAGGAAGTGTTTGCGTCGTAACTCAAGTCCTGAAGCTCTCCAACATTAAACAGGTCATCACTTCCACCAGCCTCCAACAAATCAACCCCTTCAACTGGAGCCTGTTCATGGTTCTCAACATTGTGGTCAGCAACAATATCATTTTCATCTAATGGCAAAATATGGATAACATTTAGGGAAATGTATAAAATAAGAACTCAGTATAACTTTAATAAAAACATACTTCAACTGGATTCTTGTAATTGTAAAATTTCACAAATTTAGATTTTTGATTTTTTGCCTTTTTTACTTATATTTTTTTAAGGAGTTTGACTCAAAACTCAGACTAAACTCTGAAACATAAAATGAATCTAAATTCAAAAGCAAACAAGACTAAAAAAATGTTTTGTGTGATCCCCATCCTATCAAATGAGGAATATTTAAAGAAATACATGATACCATGAACCGGCATTTGTTTAATGTGCATGAAGACAAACAGGAAGAAATTTCTTGAAATTGTTTTGTATGTTTACCTGCATTCTGCCGGATCAGCATTCCATCCTCATCATCAGCAACAACTGCATCTAGCACGATACCTTCAGCATCATGATCCAAATCATCCTGATCCTCCACAACCTGTTGTTGGATTGCTTATATTTGTTAAGGAAATTTCAGAATTACAATTCACCAAACTCAGGGAACGCGGCATGCATAAAACAAGTTCTATACGTGTATAGCACTATAGATTTGAAAGATAAAGACATTTCGTTTATCATGCTCTAGTCTTTTGTATATTTTGTTTGATTTATAATGTACAGTTGCTGTCCTTGGTTTTGAAATAGAAAATTTAAGTAATAGTCATTTCTTAAACATAAAGTTAAATATCAACACATTTTTTTTGAAAGGATACACTTCAAGAAAACTGTCTTCCACATTTCAACATGTCCTGTATTGGTACATCTGTCAAATCTGAAGCATAGGCATTGCTCACAAAAGCATGACAGTCGTCTTGTCCTAATTGTCCCCCTCTGTTCCCCCAACACTGAGTGTAGTTTCCTGGTTCCCTCTACTGTTTTGACATTTCTGTCATCTCTCTTCCTATTGATTGCTGTACTGTCAACCCATAATATGGTTCTTCTTTTGTGCTTGCATTCTGTTTCACCTGCTGGACCTTTCTCTAGACTTTTCACACAATTGTAGAAGGACTTAGCATCATATATAATTGCCTCACCATTTTTGACTGCTCTTGTTCCTTTCGCCTTCAAAACCCCCGCCTCTCCATCACACCGGTTTTTTCCATGCCTGCTACCGTAGTAGCATCTTTCAACTGTGCAACCTAAATCCTCCTTACTGCAACTGGCATCCATCAATGGTACTTTGGACTTGTATTGACCTGCACAGCCATCACTAATGATGTAAGCATGATCTATTTCCAGCTGTCTTTCTTCCTTTAAATGTTTCATGACAGATTTGGTGAAAAAATTCACAGCATGGCTATCATGACATAAGTCATCACTTACAATGTCAACGCATTCATCTACAATTTCTCCGTCGTTTGGGCATCTATACAGAACAACACATGGGTGTATTGTAACCGAGTCTTTAGCCCAGTGGGCACCTTGGATTTCATTTTGAGAGAAACAAGTATAGTTCTCTGCAAAGTCTATCGTCATAACAACTGACTTCTCTGGAAATTCTTTGGAAAGTTGACTGAATTGATCCTGTTGCCATCTAGCTTCAAACAAATGAATAGACAAAAAGTCGAGCTCATTTGCAATCTCATCAATAAGCTCTTCAGGTGTTCCACTCTTTAACACCTCTTGTCGTTTGGAAACTTCTTTGTTTGTTTTTCTGTTAAAAGTTTTAACAACTTCCCATTTACTCCATTTGATTTCCTCCTGATTATTGATTTCTATTACATCTTTCAGTTGAGTTTTTAGAATTGCAGTCCCGCAAAGTGCACACTTCCTATCAATACAATCTCTTCTATGGTACTTCTTATCCTCCCCTTTAGGGCAGAGAGTCTTATTCACAGCATCAAATTCATCATAAAGTTTTAACTCTGCATGATCTTTCATTGTTAGATATTTGTTAATTGCAACAAGTTTTAGTTTCAAGTTTTCACAATATTCGCATAAACACTGATATAATTTTCTATAACCTTGTGTTAAAACATTCTTTGGTCGAAGTGTGCAAAACTTTGAGAAGGACAGCTTTTCATCAGGGTTCTCTTCATTCCATCTGTTCCATAAACTTTTTTGTGAGGTTGTTAAAACATGTTTTTCTCTCAGATCTTTTTTTATTGCTTTCTTATCGGACACTGTCACAGCATTTGTTTCTTTTTTGAAGAATTCTACAATGCTACCTTTTGTTGCTGGTGCTAAGGCATCTTTTCTAATTTTTGCAGGCTTTGGACAAACAAATTCATGTGATAAATACTTTTTTTTTATCCCTGTGGCGGCACAAAAAGTTTTTTGGAAATCCGGCTTCTGACTTAATCGTTCAGAAAAATTCCTCAGGAACTCCTTTCTTTTCTTTTTTTCAATCTTTGTTTTACCTTTCAGACCTTCATGGATTGTTTTGACTGTTTTGAACATTTCAGTCAGATTCTTTTTTGATGACGGTGAACAGATTCCTTCATTTTCTAATGCTGCTCTCTTTCTTGGAGTTGCTTGTTTAAGTAATTTCTTCACAACTTTTGCATACTTTGTAGGACTCTTAGGTATTTGTTTCTTTGTTCTGTAAACGGCTTTTCTTAGTGCAGTCTCATTATATGAGAAACCTGTTTCTTTCCCTGTTTCTGTTGTTGACTTGGCAGGAAACCTCATAGCTATGCCTGGAGTTTTCTTTCGTTTCAGTCGTTTTGCAGTAGCATCCTTTTCTCGTATTCTTCTCTTTTTCTGCGATGAAAGATTAGCCCGCCATTGTCGCTTGTATTCCCGCTGCTTCTGTTTCTGTTCTTCCTTATCTTTCCTTTGCTGTCTTGTTTCTGGTAAAGATGCAGTTTCGTTTTGATCACTGCTGTGCATTTCTTCTAACATTTTCTTTTTCTTCTCTCGCATTTTTTTCATGCGAAGTTTGCTCAACTCTCTGTTTCTTTCCTTTTGACTTTCAGTCCATTTTTTTCTGTGTTTTTTCATTTCCTCAGCATGTTTCTTTTTCATTTCTGCCTCTGCTATGGGATTTTCTTTTATTTTGTTTCTGAACTTATTCATTTTTGATGCCATTCTGAAAACATATGTTCTTTTGCTACTGAGTGACTATTACGAACAAACTTTATATTCAAAATTTGGATCTAGTTCAAACCCCACCCCCCCCCACCCCCATTAAAAAATAATAGTAAAGAACCATTTGTGAACGAATACCAACATACATTTCGCAAAATTCTTGTGTCAACATTTTGTGGACTAAGGTACATATAGATCTTTATTATTGATAGAAATATAAAATTTATGTAAAGATCAATAGGAATTTATGACTTTTTTAATTGGGAAGGGGGGTGCAATTTATTCATTTTTGATGCCATTCTGAAAACATATGTTCTTTTGCAACTAAGTGACTATTACGAACAAACTTTATATTCAAAATTTGGATCTAGTTCAACCCCCCCCCCCCCAATTAAAAAATAATAGTAAAGAACGCATTTGTGAACGAATACCAACATAAATTTTGCAAAATTCTTGTGTCAACATTTTGTGGACTAAGGTACATATAGATCTTTATTATTGATAGAAATATAAAATTTATGTAAAGATCAATAGGAATTTATGACTGTTTTAATTGGGAAGGGGGGTGCAATTTATTCATTTTTGATGCCATTCTGGAAACATATGTTCTTTTGCTACTGAGTGACTATTACGAACAAACTTTATATTCAAAATTTGGATCTAGTTCAAACCCCCCCCCCCCCCCCCCCCCCCCCCCACCACCCCCATTAAAAAATAATAGTAAAGAACCATTTGTGAACGAATACCAACATACATTTCGCAAAATTCTTGTGTCAACATTTTGTGGACTAAGGTACATATAGATCTTTATTATTGATAGAAATATAAAATTTATGTAAAGATCAATAGGAATTTATGACTTTTTTAATTGGGAAGGGGGGTGCAATTTATTCATTTTGATGCCATTCTGAAAACATATGTTCTTTTGCAACTAAGTGACTATTACGAACAAACTTTATATTCAAAATTTGGATCTAGTTCAACCCCCCCCCCCACCCCCCCATTAAAAAATAATAGTAAAGAACGCATTTGTGAACGAATACCAACATAAATTTTGCAAAATTCTTGTGTCAACATTTTGTGGACTAAGGTACATATAGATCTTATTATTGATAGAAATATAAAATTTATGTAAAGATCAATAGGAATTTATGACTTTTTTAATTGGGAAGGGGGGATGCAATGAACTATATCCAGGTAACATATATAGAATATATTTATTCACCAATTAAGGGCCCTCGGGGGCATATACAAATTAACAATTAAACATTATAACTACATGATACAATTTACACATGTGTACCATATACACATGTTAAGGGTTTCTACATTGACATAGGTAACATGTACATACAGGTCATAGATAATACTGAAAAAATTTAGTTCCACAAGACAAGTTTACACGTAAATTTTATTCACGTAACAATGACAGACATTTAAATTCTGTAATTTATAACATTCAAATCTTTTTTTAAAAATCGCGTTGTTTGGCTTTGAAAAAGCAGAGTATTTAAAAATTAATTTGTTTCCTACTGTTTGCATTTAATAGAATCAAAAATAACAATACCCTTTTCACGTAATCTTTACGGAAAATTGCAGTCTGTAATTGTTACGTGTGTTCAGAACAGAGGAATATCATCGTCTGTAAATTTTACGTGCGAAGTTTGTACAAGTCGGTAAATTTGGACTACATTAGTTGATAATTTTTCACAACAATGTTTAAATAAAACATTTGTCGTAAAAAATATTTGCACACAGGAATTGGATATTAATACGACGATAATAGCCAGAAAAATGTCTCGATTCGCTCAGTTAATGGGAGTTTTGGCAATATTCACGTAACTTTTATACCAAATTGTTACTCACGTAACATCACGTAACATACCTGACAGAATTTCATCTGTATTGAACTTCTGACAACAATCACAAGTGCGGAAAAGCTATTTCTGTTCAGTTGAAAGGTCGCCGCAAGCCATGCAGTGCGCATGCGTAACTATTTATAATCTTGGAATTTCCCTCTTTGAAAGCCGAAAATAGGGTAACACACGTAACCACGACTTTTACCGACATTTACAAACATGTAGTTATCTATAAGACTGATGCCACATCGTTAGTTTTAGAATAGTGGATGCTTCTATATCATATTTAATAGAATATTATTGATGTAAACATGCTGTTTTACCCCACAAAAATTATCACCATTTCAATGGAATTTCACTCCATTTCTCACGTAACCTGACAGACCGACACACTTGGAACGCTAACACCCTTTATTCTACACATTCGTTTGAGGTCTATAAGAAACATAAATAAACTTTACCTGCATTTTTCTAACCCTTATATAGTAATCTTTTCAATTATACCAACCGTTTTCTATAATAAGCAATATTATGGCAAATGTGCTTAAAAAACAAATAATATTTTTTTCATGTCCCATTTAGGAGAGGCAGAAAAACACAGTTTTGGGTGTTGACAGATTAAAAACTAAACATGACACATATTGAATGTATTTCAGATATTATTTATTATTTTATTTACACAATATAAAATATCTACTTAAAACTTTAAATTAATAACACACAGCTGAAAAATAAATCCATTTTATTTTCATATATCAATAATCAGTAGAGCAAATAATGAGTCACATGTGTATAAATTGCATAGTTTATACTACTGATTGTCTATATGATTGTCATTGATTTATTATGAAATATTGCCATCACTTATTGTGTATTTCAGGGTTCATGTTATGTACAGCAATTACATCATCTTAAATACAAGACTCGAACTCGAGAAACAGGATTTGGAGTTGATGTTTATTTCTTTCTCCTGTTACACTAATAGTAAGGGCCCTTGCTACGCAAGCCCAAAGCCCTGGTCTGAGTCTTGATTCCAGTGCCACACCAAACCTAAAACTTAATTTAACATAGTAGCACTTGACAGTTTCTTTGCCAAGTGCCCAGCATTTGAAGTGAAGGTCACAGGTCTTTCAAATATGACCTTAAATGTGGGAATCATGTGTCACAGTAAGCATTGACTATCGCTGCTATAGTTGTGGCACTTAACCTGTAGTTAGTGATGTCCCTATACAAAGGGGGGGAATAACTCCCAAATGGGATGTACAAACAAAGCATATCAGACTCTAGTTTATTGCAAAAACAACATCTTCGGTTCATGTACATCTGTATATGTGTTACTGCTGCTATTTTGTACAGAATATTGGATTTCAAATCCTATATCATGATGATATATCCTGCATATTTGCTGACTTTTAATATTTCATTGTACAGTTTGAGGAAACAGGGTGTTTCCCAATTAATTGGTAGCACAACTGAAAACCTTTCTATCATAATACATCATCTTTTCAATAATAACTAATGTTGAATAATATGAAAAATTTCATAATCAATAATCAGTCAAAATCTTTGTTTTAAGTTTTATGCATATGTACAACATACACACACCTATTAGCCTTTTAACGAAGAGCGAAAGGGGTGGTTTTTTTTTCAGCCATGACATCTAGATTGGCTTTAGTTTTAAGAAACCTAGATAATTTCCACACGTCCGACTCAACTTTCTTTGGGTAGGGATACATATCAAACAAGAGGTACTGTGAGCAATGCTCACTAAGAATACCCACCGCTTACCCCAATCTCCCAAAGGGTGTTGGTAATAGGTATAAACTACCTCTTTTCCGAGTGTAAAAAACAAATGGCATGACAAACCGAACTATATTCCTACTTCGATGTCCAGTGCGTGTGACCTTTGACCTTTTGACCCCAAAATCGATAGGGAACATCTTCATCCCATGGGTAGTCCATATGTATGATATGGTGACTGTAGGTGGAAAGGATAACGCTTTAGAGCCCGGAAACCATATTGCTACTTCGATGTCCAGTGTGCTTTACCTTTGACCTTTTGACCCCAAAATCGATAGGGAACATCTTCATCCCATGGGTAGTCCATATGTATGATATGGTGACTGTAGGTGGAAAGGATAACGCTTTAGAGCCCGGAAACCATATTGCTACTTCGATGTCCAGTGCGCTTGACCTTTGGACCCCAAAATCGATAGGGAACATCTTCATCCCATGGGTAGTCCATATGTATGATATGGTGACGGTAGGTGGAAAGGATAACGCTTTAGAGCCCGGAAACCATATTGCTACTTTGATGTCCAGTGCGCTTGACCTTTGACCTTTTGACCCCAAAATCGATAGGGAACATCTTCATCCCATGGGTAGTCCATATGTATGATATGGTGACGGTAGGTGGAAAGGATAACGCTTTAGAGCCCGGAAACCATATTGCTACTTCGATGTCCAGTGCGCTTGACCTTTGGACCCCAAAATCAATAGGGAACATCTTCATCCCATGGGTAGTCCATATGTATGATATGGTGACTGTAGGTGGAAAGGATAATGCTTTAGAGCCCGGAAACCATTGCGTCTACAGATGGACGGACAGACGGACAACCCGATTCCAGTACACCCCCCCCCCCCCCCACAACTTGTTGCGGGGGGTATAATTATCAACTAATCTGATACTCCTTCGACTCTTACCCCTGTTTTACATTGTGACATGTGCAGGGGAGAGTCCGAGCGCACTTCTTATCATAAAGTGGGAATTCAGCAACACCAGTTAGTGTAGCGGTGTTGCTGCATTGCCTATCTTTTACAACTTTATTTCGCGGATCTACATCCAAGACGCGAGAATTCAGTTATCAGATGATTATTCTATAATTTAATCATGATTCATACGATGCTATTGCCTTGTAAAAAGCTTTAACACTGACAAATGAAACATCACTTTGACTTTGGTCGCCTCCTTGCCATTCAATTTCTTTGTGCATGACGTCATCACACAAATGCATAAAATTCCAATCGGCGTCAAAATAGTCATGATTAACTTGAAAAAACTCATCCGATAATTGGATCCTATCTAGATCAGCGAATTAAAGTTGTAAAAGGTAGGCAAAGCAGCAACACTAGCTGGTGTCGCCATGACTTTTCCCTGCACGTCACAATATAAAAGCAGGGGTAAGAGTCAGAGGAATCTCAAATTAGATATCAACTTCATGATTGTTGATTGATTTCATTATCCATGGTGATGATATAGGAATCCTTCTCTCCCTTTTCAAATGTATTAATCAATGCATACATACTCGATTCGTTTATTGTGGGTTTGTGTTCGGGCGACAATCGATTATGAAAAATGGAATTGATAATCGGAATCAACGCGCCAAAAACAATCGACAATCATTTCATCACCAATAATAACCACAAGATCCCAATTAATGTGATAGCAACCAGATCAAGGCCAATTTGAGCAAACATTTATGGTTTATTTGATTACATATAAAATTGCATGTACAACAAACATAATTATAAAAGATTATGGTTTCCCACATTCGTAATGCATTCCTTTGAAAGAAAATCTTCACAACACTAAATGTTACCTTAATGAAGAGGGATGTCATTCTCTCCGAAGTATTATAATATCTTGATATATTGTGGATCATTCTAACTGCATTGAGCAGGCCAGGCAAACAGTCTGTCATTGAAATCTGTAATGAAGGTAAATATGAAGAAAGACTGGTGTATTGTACACACTGGACTCTACGGCACAGGTCCAGACTATCAACAGACTAGAAAATGCCTTGTAGTTGTCGATCAGACAAATAATTCTTTTCGGCATTATCTATAAAACTTAAATATAAAAATATAACTCAAATAATAAAACCAGAGCCGTTCTAATGCTGCAGGGTACATAAAAAACAGGGTATCATTTTGAAAAACTATAGCAACAAGAGGTACTGTGAGCAATGCTCACCAAGAATACCCCCCGCTTACCCCAATCTCCCAAAGGGTCTTGGTAATAGGTAAAACTTCAGTATTATGATCCAAAAGGTATCTAGGAACACAGCATCTCCATGCGATTAAAAAAGCCATTAAAGAATTTAAATGGAAACCATATTGCTACTTCGATGTCCAGTGCGCGTGACCTTTGACTTTTTGACCCCAAAATCGATAGAGAACATCTTCATCCCATGGGTAGACAATATGTATGATATGGTGACTGTAGGTGGAAAGGATAACGCTTTAGAGCCCGGAAACCATATTGCTACTTCAATGTCCAGTGCACTTGACCTTTGACCTTTTGACCCCAAAATCAATAGGGAACATCTTCATCCCATGGGTAGTCCATGTGTATGATATGGTGACTGTAGGTGGAAAGGATAACACTTTAGAGCCCGGAAACCATATTGCTACTTCGATGTACAGTGCGCTTGACCTTGAACCTTTTGACCCCAAAATCGATAGGGAACATCTTCATCCCATGGGTAGTTCATATATATGATATGGTGACGGTAGGTGGAAAGGATAATGCTTTAGAGCCCGGAAACCATTGCGTCTACAGACGGACGGACGGACAACCCGATTCCAGTATACCCCACCACAACTTGTTGCGGGGGGTATAATAAAGATTGCCCTTATCCCATATCTGTGTAAAATATGGTGACTACTGAAAAACTTATGGGTAAAAGTTCACTTGACCTATAAGCTTTTAACCCCAAATCAAAATTTCACTCTTTGCTTGTTATTCTGCATGAACTTCTTGGACTTTTTCATTAAATAACAATAATTAATTGTAATAAAGTATAAAGTTGACAGAGAAAATGATTCTCTTGTTAAAAAAAACAAAATATGATTATAATCCAGATATGCCAACATTTGATGACAAAAAAGAGGCACAGGGGGAAAATTGCAAATTTATGCCTTAAAACTCAGTAAAAATTGATTAGGTATTAATAATACTCAACTTTAATTAACTCTTATTGAACACATAAAACAATCAAAGTTATTGTTAAAGAATATCATTTTAGTTTAAATCACATCATCAGTTTAATGTAATATGTTGTATGTTGCTGATTTCGCTTTTAGCTGCACATGTTTTGTTGGAGCTGCTGTACGAGCCTTCCCTCCCCTGCTGTTCATGTAAACCTTATGGATCACTAAGGCTCCCTAAGTACCAGTCTTCTTTTTTGTTTTCAATTAGAAATTTGGTAAAGATAACTTCAGCCTTCACGACCCCAATCTCTTCAGCACTGTTGCTTGTGAAAAAATTTGAAATTTTCCTTTGCTTTTCTTGCAAATGGGCTAGGTCATAATAATTCTTAGTTGAAACGGGCCTCTTCAAATCACTGATACCTCCGTGTGCCACACTAATGAGTCCCGCACAAAGTGCAAAATTATTGCCAAGGAAGATTTTTTGAAGCAAGAATTATATTCAGAGGTATATCTTTGATTGTGCTGGCACTTAAATTTTTTCTTTGACGAGGTACTATTGTTGTTTTCATCCCTACTGCTCTCCGTCTCCATTGTGCCTAAACATTTACTTTCACTTTCTATCGTATTTCCCACAGGCACCTGAAGTATGGATATTACTACCCCCCCCCCCCCCTTTTTCATAATTTTTTTTTTGGTGGCAATAATTTCTCTGAAATGTATGAATTCCCAGTCTATCTCATCCCTCTTTCGATTCATGTAATCGTTTCACACTTTTTGTAAGCTTTAAAGATTGGCCTTCTACCGGTATAATAAAATACACAAGGTAAGAAACAAAAATTTGTAAACAAACAGGGGGTCCCCGTTTCCGGGCACATTTTCCAAGTAATTACAGCGTTACCTAAGGAATTTTGACGAGCGGCAGGTCGGGGAGATGTCATACTACAAGTCTCTTCAACTCAAAACCCATCTCATCTCTTTTATTTGACACAATCTTGCGTGCATTGATCGGACAGGGCTTCATCTCTTCCACTGGCAGCCAAAAAGGAGGTCACAGAGTACGAATTTGTTGTACGCGCCGTGTGATTGGTTCGCAAAGACATTGCTTAGTCTCGGGATCATCCGAAGGGTCTCGGGATTATTCGCGGACCAATCACACGACACGTTATAAATTCGTACTCTGTGACCTCCTTTTTGGCTGCCAGTGGAAGAGATGAAGCCCTGTCCGATCAATGCACGCAAGATTGTGTCAAATAAAAGAGATGAGATGGGTTTTGAGTTGAAGAGACTTGTAGTATGACATCTCCCCGACCTGCCGCTCGTCAAAATTCCTTAGGTAACGCTGTAATTACTTGGAAAATGTGCCCGGAAACGGGGACCCCCTGTTTGTTTACAAATTTTTGTTTCTTACCTTGTGTATTTTATTATACCGGTAGAAGGCCAATCTTTAAAGCTTACAAAAAGTGTGAAACGATTACATGAATCGAAAGAGGGATGAGATAGACTGGGAATTCATACATTTCAGAGAAATTATTGCCACCAAAAAAAAAATTATGAAAAAGGGGGGGGGGGGGGGGGGGGGGGGGGGTAGTAATATCCATACTTCAGGTGCATGTGGTATTTCCAACCCCAACAACTCCCCCCAAAAAACAGAGCATATTCAGCGTCAACTCAGAGAGCGGATTTCGAGGCAAAAAATCGGAGATGCTCCACAGAAATCGGAGCAGTTGGCATCTCTGATAATCAGCCGATTATAAAGTATCCCAAACAAAGTGCTGGCTGTATAAAAGTGGGCTTTTATTGAGAAATAACAAAAATCCAACCTTAATAGGACTGACAAAGAAACCGAAGTACAATGCAATTCCTGTATAACCTAGCTCCCATCTCACCCCCTTAAACTTCATTTACTGGGAGATAGCTAAATTCTTTCAAATTTTTCCTGCTATAAGTTTTACTTTGTATATTCACAATTGCCATGGCATGATAATCGAAGTTACATGTAATCCACATCAATGATTTGAATGAATATCTCTTAGAATAAATCTAACAAGATGCCCATGAGCCACAATTTTCATCCGAGTTATCTTGCTCATACACACACTATTATAAACCTTTTGGGGGGAAATCACACACTATGATACAAAATATCAATGTGCAACAAAAATTGGGTTCAGTTTTACAGTTTGAAACAAAATATGATTATCATCAGCCAATTATAAAGTATCCCAAACAAAGCACTGGCTCTATTAAAGTTATCTTTATATCTACATGAACCAGTTTGTGTGTAAATCAGTTTGTAGAACTAGTTTATTTAACTGTTGAAAATCCCATGTCTTTACCAGTACGTTTGTTATAAAGTTTCTCATACCAGAAAATTCTTGAAAAAAAGTGTGTATTTGGCAAAATACGGTACTTAAATCTAGTTTGTATCTTTTAAAAATACATAAAAAATATAAACAATAAAATGTCTTTCTTTGTTGTTTTATCGGGTGATGAAAGTAGCAACCATTGAAGGAAAAAATTGCATAACACACTAATGCAGGTTATGAATTTTTTCTGCAATGCTTGCAACCTTCATCACCCGATAAAACAACAAAGAAAGCATTAAATAGTTTGAATAACTTACTGGATCACATCTGTACAATGGTTCACAGTACTTCTCCAGTGTATAGAGAAACTTCACATTGTCTTTTGCTTCATTGGCATTGTCTGTGATGCGCTTGTCAAGATCTTTCCACTTCTGAAAAATTCAGTTAAAGGGATATAATTAATAGCAGCACATTTTCAGTACAACATCTTGTTTTCACAACAAATTTGCAACTGATCCTGGAAAAATATTCTAGGTACACTTGAGCTTTCTTACCCTTAATACTTTTGACTTTGCAACATTTAAGATGTTAATGACCATTCTGCAGTTATGGCTTCTTATCTGTTCCAACAAGGCATTAAATCTGGCCATCAGCTGGCGCCAATGCTCCAACTCTGCTAATGGACCTGTATCATCAGCTTCTTTCCGCATCTGATCACTCTCAGCCAAAATCTGCACATTTATTCTTAATATCAAGTCACAAGCTAGGTAGGCCATCACAAAGTATACTTATGCCTAAAATTTATCAACCCAATTGCAAATTTTCACTGTCAATTACATTTGAGGAAACTTTATGTAGTTTTCAATAAAAGATTACGATGTCAGTACTCCCCTCTCCATCTCATAAAGAGGCCCATGGGCCACCCTGCTTACCTGTCATCTTACTCAAACAGAGATGAGGAATAAATGTTTGGTACACTAGTGTAAATACATCTGCTCTGATTACAACAGAGATGCTCACACTGCAAAATACGCCCATCCAATATATTCAGTAAAGCAGTGGTAACAAGATTGCTACGCATAGCCATATGTCCCCCACCGTGCAAATAATGCTTGCAGCACAAAAGTCCCATAACTTCTGTAACATTTGAAGAATCAAAATTTTGGAGGAATATGATCAACTATATATTGTGACTAACAATCCTGCAAAATCTTAACAAAATCCATACAGCAGTCTCTGAGGAGTTGTGTCCTTAAAGTGTTCCTATAATGTAGCATGCACAAATTCAACAAAGACCCATAACTCTTCTAAATATTGTCAAATTGAAATGGTCGCGCAATATGATCAACTACTTATAGTGACTAACAATTCCACCAAATTTGAAAGAATACATTGAGCAGTCTCTGAGGAGTTGCATCCACAAAGTGTTCCCATAGTGTAGCATGTAAAAATTAAACAAAGTCCTATAACTCCTGTAAAATTGTTGAAATTAAATGGCGCAACTTCATATGGTGACTAACAATCCTACAAAATCTCTTGAGCGGTTTCTGAGGAGTTGCATCCACAAAGTGTGCATGAAGTGTAGAATGTACAAATTCAACAAAATCCCATAACTCCTGTAATATTTGTCGAATCAAAATGGCAACGCAATATGATCAACTATATGGTGACCAACATTTGCAAAATTTTAACAAAATCTGTTGAGCGGTTTCTGAAGAGTTGCGTCCAAAGTGTTCCTATAGTGTAGTAAGTACAAATTTAACAAAGTTCCACAACTCCTGTAAAATTTGTCGAATCAAATTGGCAGCACAATCAACTACATATGGTAACTAACAATCCCACAAAATTTAAACAAAATCCGCTGAGCGGTTTTGGAGGAGTTGCATCCACAAAGTCAAGTGGGACAGACGGACAATCCCATGGACACCAGTTTTTCTTTGTCGCTATCCACGTTGCGGTGGGGGACAATTAAAGAAAGGACTCAACATCCAAATAAACTATTCTTTGGTCAAAAATGGATTTGAAAGTGACAAACTATATGGCTAAAATGCATTAGTACAAACTAACAGGAATGCATGCGCAGTAATGTCACGGTTAACTAAAAAGTCCATTCATCTCAGTAAAATTACATTCAGTTCAGTTTGTATTATCTGGATTTCGGTTCATTTTGTTTACATTTTATAATATCCCATTTGTTTGCTATATGCGCCAGACCATGTTTTATGTCAGGATGATAAACTAAGAAAAATAATATGATTTGACAATTTTGACAAACTATATACGGGTATTAAAGGAGTACTGGTATACTCAATGTAAGGGAAAAACAGTGATTTTCTAATGTATTTTTATGATGGAATGAAGTCTATGGTGGATATGCACAAGCACGAGAGAAAAGTGTTATAGAAACATCATGGGCAATGAGGATTTCATTTACAGAATGTAGTCATACTGAATGATTTCATGTTAAACATGAAATCAAACTCCCCTTCCATTGCTCACAGTTGTTCCCTCTACCCTGTTTTCCACTTGACAGTCTTTTTATCACTGAATGTGTCCCGCCAACAGCCTGCAGGCCGTCTACATCTTTACATCGCCATGTAATTGTTCTGCTTGCAATGTCACATGATCATGTATATTTCAAAATGGGGCGTTCACTATCCGACTCAGAGAATACATGATTAATTAGGAAATTAGCTTGATTACTTCTTTAATCCAATTGAATTAAATTGCATAATTTGCATGAAGTGTATAACTTATCTAGCTTGATATAATAAAACACATAATTTTTACTCCTATGGTAACATTCAACAGACTAATACAACACCTATTATAAGAAATTTGTCATTTTACCTGCTCAATCTGTTTGCACCATGTTGACACAAGGTCTTCCATTTCTGTAACAATATCTGAATTGGCTGCTAACTGAATGCATTTGGAGACAGTTCCAACTTCTCTAATATTAATCTTTTCACTTGTACATTTTGCCAATTGAACTCCTTCTCCTGAATTTGCTTGGGCACCTTAGGAATGAAATATAAAAGCATATTGGCCACCATGCTCACCTGAGTCACTGCTCTTACTCTCAAGTTTAACTTGTGGGTGTAGAGATAAAGATTTTAAATAATAAACCCCTTTTGCCTGAGCAATATGATTCATCTAAATCATATAGAGGCTAATGATTTTGTTTAGTTTGTCTTATTCAGTGATTCTAAGAAAGATTTTTATACATCCCATCTTATCTATACTATTTTCCAATTATTTATGGTCAAAAGGTTCTAGAGAAGAGGTCAAACATGTGAAATGTGGACAAAAAACATGCCAACAACAAATATATATCAGAAGAATTTTGATCAGAAAAGCTAATAATGTGTGTAGAGATCATGTGAGCTAAAACTATCAAGAACTAGAATCTGTCCTACTGCTCCTAATGCAAACTGTACTTCCCACATGCTTCATTTCTATAGGTGGATATTTCAAATACTGTGCATTTCAACTTGAACCTTTAGACAATTAAATACGCATTTGGAGTAAGCTGTATTAGCTCATTATTAACAATTTCATGGTGGAGGCATAATTTTTTTTTTTAGATTTTTTCATTTGACATCCTTTTTTTTAAAAATGTAACACTTTCGAACACCATTGGATCACCAATTAAAAAAACTATAATCTAAACTAAATAACAAATCATTCGTGTAAATACAAACATTTCTTGTGCATTAGTTTTAGACACCCACCCGATGTTCAGTATTTTTAAAATCCTCTCCCCTATCAAGAGGACAAGGCCCTTCATTTGAATCAACTTAAATCAATTGACTAAAGGATACTTTGTGCCAAGTTTGATATAAATTGGTCCTGTGATTTAATAGAGAAAATGAAAATGTGAAAAGTTTAGAATGACAGACAATAAACAAATTTTGATAGCTCATTTTTGCTCAGGTGAGCTAAAAAGTGAAAATATGACATTGTTAGGATTACCAAATGATCTTCAATGTATTCATCTTTTAAAGAATAAACTAAAAAAAATTTTTTTTATGAAAACATGCATATTTAGAGGATTTTTAAAGTTGGTATTAATTTGCAGAATAATTTTAACACACTTTGTTATCTTGTGACAATTTAATAATGCCATGACAATGGATATAACAAACTGCAGAATTAAGGAGATATTTTTCATGTTCCATGAATCTCATCAAAACTAGTCCACTGTAAAATCTAGAAAATGGGCATCACCTACAAAACAGTAAGGCCAAGGGCGATTCCCATAAATAACCCCACCCCAACAGGTTTGGGATCTTAAAAAATGGACATTACTTGCAAGACAGATAGAGTGACTCTTCTAATATACCCAAAAAATGGACATCATGACCAGGACAGACAGGGTAGTTCCTCTAAACACTAGCTCCCAAACAGTTTGGAAGATATGATAAGATGAACATATTCTTAGATCTGGTAAATTAATTTGTGTACAAATCAATACACCTTTAAAAAAATTGTTACATAAATATTGTGCTTACTTCTCAGGTACACAAGAAAGTTGCCAAAATTATCTATGAAGTTTTTCTTTGCTTTTCTTCCTTGTGGAGACTCCTCCATTTCTCCCCATCTGTCATAAGCTTTTAGTGCTGGCATATACACTTTAGACATCACCAACTCAAATGCAGCTAAAATTCCCGAAATTTGATTCATATCCAGGTACCCAAAGAGTATCTCCTACAAAACAATCAAAAGTTCCCACCTTTTATCATAAAAATACACAATGAAATCTGAGAGTGACAACAATATTTATCTCAACTATTTTATGATGCTTTAAAATTTCTGCTTTACCAGAAAAACACACAGCTTAATTTACATATTTCAAAATTTTACAGTGATGTCTACACAAAATCAGACAACCGAAATTTGGTCACTTCTAAGTAATATCTTTATACTATGCATTTGCAAAGAATACTTACTGTTTCAATGTTTTTGCTTGTGATGTTGACATCAGTTTTTGTTCTCAGAAAATACACACATGATCCCCTTAGTTTATCACCGGTACCACTGGTAACTATCACCCTCATTGTGACTGTGCCTTTAGATATTCCATAAATTGCTCTTCCACACTCTATAGTATAATAAAACCAATATAATATTGTTCCAATGAATACAAGAGGCCCACAGGCCTCATCGGTCACCTAAGCACTAGTTTAAAGTATCACTAGTCCCAATTTACTGTTCTGGAAATATATTAGCTAATTTCTGATATTCAGCAACAGATAAAACAAGATGTGTTCTTAAAATTTCAAATGTCCTCAAAAGTGCATACACTGATGAAAGGCTTTACATGATATAATATTTGTATTATCATCAAGCATTATCACTAATTTGGACCCATCCTGAACTCAAAACCATGGGGTTGTGAAATTCACCATTTTTTGTATATCCTCTCCTGCTTTTACTAAATAGGCATTTAGCTTAAATTATACTGAATCAGTAAACTTAAAGAAGTCCTTCTGAATCAAATGATAAAGACAATAATCACAATGATAATTTTGGCTCCACCCCGACACCAAACCTTTACCTCCTAGGATCATGAAATTTACAACTTTGGTGAAGGACTACCTACTCCTTCTAAACATCCATTTAGTTTCAATTTAGTATCAATAGCATTAAAGCTGTATGACCCAATGTTCATGTATTATTTTTGTACATAATTACTTTAAAGCAGATTAATTACTTCATAAAGTTATTAACTTTCCCTTAATTACATGCTTGAAAACATCTGCATGTAAAAGAAAACAGTGAGAATAATATTTAGAAAGTAAATATACTGTGGTACATATATAAATCATCCCATAAATAGACGTCTATAAATAGACCCACGCGTGTCAGGGGAATCCCAACATGATGTATTAACTCAAACGCAACTGTCTAGTTTTAAGGCTGAGAGCGTAAAACAACGAATCATTAAGAGGTATTTGATATTTTTATCTCTATTTAACTTATGGCACGGTACTGTTGTAACAAAATACACAGCTTTACACAGATCAGACCACCGATGATCTGAAAGTTTGAACTGGTCACATGCTGTCACTGGAATCGGCAGAGTGACGCAGTTATTTGTAAACACCGATTTAAAATCTAATAATTTTGATTAAAACAGGTGAAACAAGAGGTACTGTGAGCAATGCTCACTAAGAATACCCCCCGCTTACCCCAATCTCCCAAAGGGTGTTGGTAATAGGTAAAACTTCAGTATTATGATCCAAAAGGTATCTAGAAACACAGCATCTCCATGCGATGAAAAAAGCCATTAAAGAATTTAAATGGAAACCATATCCCTACTTCGATGTCCAGTGCGCATGACCTTTGACCTTTTGACCCCAAAATCGATAGGGAACATCTTCATACCATGGGTAGTCCATATGTATGATATGGTGACTGTAGGTGGAAAGGATAACGCTTTAGAGCCTGGAAACCATATTGCTACTTCGATGTCCAGTGTGCTTGACCTTTGACCTTTTGACCCCAAAATCGATAGGGAACATCTTCATCCCATGGGTAGTTCATATATATGATATGGTGACGGTAGGTGGAAAGGATAATGCTTTAGAGCCCGAAAACCATTGCGTCTACAGATGGACGCACAGACAGACGGACAACCCGATTCCAGTATACTCCCCACAACTTGTTGCAGGGGGTATAATAATGTATGATATGTCTTACAGCCTCATAACTACATACGTGCGATGATTTAATAGCGTTTTTACGAGATGGAAAAAAATATTGTAATTCGGACCATACAGCTTTAAAGCAGGTATCATTTATATGTTTTGCGCATATACACTATATATACCAAGTTTGGCCCCGCCCTGGAGTCGGAACCTCTAACATGGGGGATCCCGTAAGTTACAATTCTGGTAGAGACCTTCCTTCTCTACATCACCATGCATTTGGTTTTTCTTAATGATGTGCAGGTGCAGAGAAGATTTTTGAAAATTTATCGATTTTTGGCAGTTTTTGCCCCACCCCTAAGGCCCAAGGGGTGCAAGAGTCCTGAAAATTACAATTTATGTCTCCCTTGTCTAAAAGATGCTTCATTCCAAATTTTAAAAGAATTTGGAATGGCAGTTATCAAGAAGTTAAAAATTTCTATTCACATATTTAATAACTGACCAGTTGGCCCAACCCCGATACCAAATCACCTACACTTGGGATCATCAAATCTATAATTTTACAATTCTACTCAGGGTGGGGGGTGGGGGATGTCACAATTTGAACAAACTTGAATCTGCAGTACCTGGGAATCTGGGAATGCTTGCCAGGTACTACGTCAGGAAGCTTTCATGTAAATTTCAGCTTTTCTGGTCCAGTGGTTCTTGAGACGAAGATTTTAAAAGATTTTTCCTATGTATTTGTATGTAAAACTTTGATCCCCTATTGTGGCCCATTCATACCCTCAGGGGCCATGATTTGAACAAACTTGAATCTGCATTATGTCAGGAAGCTTTCATGTAAATCTCAGCTTTTCTGGCTCAGTGGTTCTTCAGAAGATTTTTAAAAGATTTTTCCTAAATATTTGTATGTAAATCTTTGATCCCCTATTGTGGCCCCATCCAACCCCCAGGGGCCATGATTTTTACAAACTTGAATCTGCATTATGTCAGGAAGCTTTCATGTAAATCTCAGCTTTTCTGGCTCTGGTTCTTGAGAAGAAGATTTCAAAAGATTTATCCTATATATTTGTATGTAAATCTTTGATCCCCTATTGTGGCCCCATCAAACCCCCCAAGGGGGGGGGGGCATGATTTGAACAAACTTGAATCTGCATTGTGTCAGGAAGCTTTCATGTAAATCTCAGCTCTTCTGGCTCAGTGGTTCTTTAACCCCGTAGACTTTGTCGCTAGAGTACTACTAATTTTCAGCTGTGTCAGTATCATCCATTTTGGGATGTCCAGATCGCAGTGAATATGGATTGCATTTCATTACTCTGTATCATATTAAATACTATCAAAAATTATTTTTCAATACCCTGCCCTAGTAACTGATGCAAGATCAATGAAATCAATTAATCTCAACAGTACTATGGGAAATATATGCAAGAATCATTAAAATTCCATGTGCATTCTAGGATGAAAATTCATTTTATTATTGTTTCAATAACAGTGTGTCACTTCCCTTGATTGCATGTGCATGCTAATTTCACTCACTGACAGATTATGGTTTCAATGAATGGGAGTTTAGATGATCATACTATGCCATTCTTTCAATATGATTGGTCACTGAGAACAAAAGTAAAACACAATTCCTTGAAATCTATGAAAAGTCTCTCCCAAAAACTTGCACACTCAATTAAGCGAAGTGACATGCTGTTACCGAAACAATAATACTTACCTTCAAAGCTGGGCATTACTGAATCTTGATAGTAAAATTTCAAACTCTTGATTCCATCTTTGTCAAGAAAGCTGCTGAACAGTTGCATGTGCTGTATAAGATACAAGTAATTCACATTACAGGGCTGCAAATAACAGTCATTAACAACTTTACCAAGATCACTGGCCCACAAAAATATTTTGGGGCCCACAGTAAAAATATGGCACAGTTGCAAATAACAATTTTATCATAAACTTATCAACAACAAAAAAAGAATAAAACCCTTATGACAATAACCTGTTTTATTTCAATTCTATTCCATTTCCGGTAATCATTCAATCTCTCATACATTGTCCCTTCATCCTCACTATCATAATCACTTTCAGTCTCACTCCTACATTCTTCTACATCCTCAGTCTATGAACTTTCATTCCTTTTTTTCCAAACTTCAATCTACAATATTCTCTTTTTCCAAACTTTCATCCTCAATATCCTCTCCGACTCTGCCTATGCCATGTCTGTTATTACTAACCATGCACATTTTTCTGCCCACTTCGAAGTCAAGAAAATTCTAGTACTTGTCTAATTGTCAGAGAAATAATCTTTGCAATTTTTGCGGTTTTCAATGGGGTTAGACACGGTCTTTCAATGAATTTCCACATCTGATTTTTACTTTCCTGTAACCAGTGACTCACATCAAGATTTATGAAGCGTTTTATCGATAATAAAACAGCGTGCATTTAATAGTTGAGTCAAGCAAATTCCAGAAAAGTTCTGGTGAACTTTAACTCGCCATGTGGACGAGGATTTTCATAATTTGGTTGCCCACAAATAAAATTGCTCTCGAGTGGGCTAGTGGTTATTTGCAACCCTGCATTACTCATATCAACAATAGGCTGGTGGGAAATATTCCTTGACGGAATACCAATGGCCTTGCACATGCTGTTGTTATTTTTCAAAGATTTTATCAATCTTTACTCTAATGAAAAAATTTTGACCCCAAATTGTGGCCTCCACCTAGCCCCAAAGGGTCAAAACATTAGGGCTGTGCGGTGCACCGAAAATTTCGGTGCACCGCGATTCATACCATTCGATTCGATGCACCGATTACAAATTCCGGATTTCGGTTCGGTTCGGTTTAGATTTTACTTGCACCAAAACAACAAATATGGCGTCCGAGTGATGTTGAAAACATGTGCATTTTTATGCAACAGAGATTTAAATCACTACTGTGTTGAGAGTTAGCATTTTCACCACTCATATACCAGCAGAATATGGTCCGTAAGATCATTGCAGTTTATCTTTACATGACATATAGCATTTCTGTCAGTCACAGTGGTGGAGTGAAATCAACATCGTAGGTAATGACACAGATTTGACAGTTGATATGAGAGAAGTAAATCAATAAAGGAGAGATTTTCAAAGACTCTCAATTGATATAATTATTGAATTTTTGCATATCAATGAAAACAATATCATATACATTTTAGATTCACTATAGATTTGTTTAATAATCCAAAACTTATGTAGCACATTAATATAACAAATTTTGATAGACTGTCAGTGTTTTCTTTTTTCTATCAAAGTTATAAAATGTCATTATGAGTAGATATGATGCTTACAAATGACAACATATAGTTATATAACTTGAATAAAATCAAATCAAATATGCTACTCATTAAAATTGTTAATTTTTGTGGTGTCATTAGATAAATTGGACCTAACATGAACCGAATCGAAAATAACCGAACCGTGCTGTTCTGAATCGAAACCGAACCGAATCGAGCTAACCCTGAATCGTCCCAGCCCTACAAAACATGAGCATGGTTGGTCCTCGGAACTTGTGTGACTGTAGGCATACTGATTCTCTCTATATGAGTAGTTGATGGGAGCCGTTTTCATTTTTTATATGATATTTTTATTATTTTATCATCTTAATTGAGCTTTGTTTATCAAATAACACGACAACTAGCAAATTTATAACAGGGCACTTTGTCATTAACCATGAGGTCTTTTGGTCGCTCCTTTGCTATGTAGAAGAGTATATATTGGCTTGAAAGAATGTTCTCATGTGACAGAGTATCCACATGAATATTCTGCACAGGTAAAATGACCCCAGCATTCTTTTGATGCAAACACATGAAAATTCAAGAAGATTGGCGTGATTTCTAAAATGGCTAAGTATTCAGTAAAGTGCTGTTTCAATGGGTATCCCCAAAAATGCAATTTTTCCTAATTTAGAATATTCTGAGTTATATTTGGAGGTGGCAAATCAAGTAACAGTGTGATGAAGAGGTAAAAGAAACAGTCTCACAGGGAAAAGTTTATCATTGAATAAAATATTTTAATATAAAGTGTTGAATCACCTGTTCTTTGCGTGCTTATTTTGTGACAGGGTCTGATGACCCCAAATCAAATTTTCTTTTATACTTATACTTTTATTAATTTCAACTATGTAAAAAGGTTTTACAGGTAATATAACAGTCTGACAAGGTTTTTGACACCAAAATATGAAAATTCATCGAAAAATAAGGATTTAAACCCATTCTAAATGGTCACGTTGTTGGACGTAACATTTTCTGTCTTCTACTCAAGTGAAAAAGAAAAGTAAGTCCTGTAACAATACAGGGCAATTAACTGCACGGAACATCTTGAGGTTTGAGCTTATAAACTAAATGCAATTATTCATCATGGAGAAATAGCAGGGTGTTTCCACTTTTTTCAGGATTTGTCATTATTTTTTGCTCATAAAAATTCTGTCCAACCATTACGGGCGAAAATCTCAATTTTCATTTGCAATTTCTCAATTCGATTATCGTCCTTTCTGTTTACGACAACATATTTTATGACAACTATGATGCGCATGCGGTATTGCCATCAACCATTTCCTTTAACTCTAAGTCAACAACGTGGAAGGGAGTGCAAAAGCACTTTCTGTCCAACCAAGAAAATCAAGTTACGTCCGAATTTATGTTACGTTCGACATCCAAGACTTGCATAGATTGATAAATTCCTCTCATATCTGATCAGATATTCTCTGGAGTGGTTACCGAAAGTCACAGAATCAATTCGCTTCCACTTCGACAAAAAGTTCTCCCGAAAGTACAACCGCATATGGCTACGTATTTAATAAAGAATTACGTCCAACAACATTACCATTTAGAATGGGTTTATATCCATATTTTTCAATGAATTTTCATGTTTAAGTGTCAAAAACCTTGTCAGATTGTTATATTGCCTGTAAAACCTTTTTACTTAGTTGCAATTCATAAAAATATAGGTACAAAAACAAATTTGATTTGGGGTCGTCAGACCATGTCACAAAGTAAGCTTGCAAAGAACAGGTGATTCAACATTTCATATCAAAATATTTTATTCAACAATAATCTTTTCTCTGTGAGACTGTTTCTTTTATCTCTTCATCACACTATTAATTGATTTGCCACCTACAATTATAACTCAAGAATATTCTAAATTAGGGAAAAATGCATTTTCTGGGGAAGTAACCCATTGAAACAGCACTTTACTTTACTTAGCCATATTATGAAAAATGGATTCTGTCCTCTGTTTGTCCAACAGATTTTTCTGGTTTTATTTTATTTATTTATTTAATAATGAGCCGTTTTACATCTTAGCTGAAGAACACCAGCTGTAGATACTGGTATTTTAACAACAGAATTTGAATTTCTTCATTGACTTTGGATGGTGCAAATTGAACAAATTCTCATTTAAAAATGTCTCTGTTCGTCCGACATATTTTAATATTTGTTAAACTTCTAAGCTAATTTATGATAAATTTAACAAAATCATATACTAAAATTGAAGATCTTGTGAACTGTCAGAGAAAAATTAATGTATCTGTAAACAAAGAATTCATATAAAAGGAAACAATGCATTTTTAAATGTCTTGTTACGTCCAACATGACCTCTGACCAACATGCTATTTTGGTCTAATTTTATGTTTTTTCACTAAATAACTATCTTTTTACATGTAAAATCTTAATCTAAAACCATTATCCTATCAGAAAATCATATTATCATGATTTAAACAGCTACTTTCAAAATTGTACATTTTGTCACACACTGGCAACTCTTTACTGAATACTTAGCCAAATATAAAATGTTTGCGTCACATTTTCCAAATTTTTGTCGAATTTCCTCTGGAAATAAATCACAAAATATGACAAATGCAATGGGCAGCACGAGCCTAGAGATCACTACACTAGGTTCTGAAGTAACCCAATACAGGGTCAGGTCTGCATGACCTTTCATCTAAGCCAATCAAATTCACATTGTCAGCTTCTGCCAGTGATAATTTTCCCATAAACCCTTGTGTTAATATTTACATTAGAGATGGCTGTGCACATAATTGGAGACTGCACATGCCAAAACATGCAATGGTGAATGCAAACAATTTCTGCATTCTCTGCGGGTTTTGTTTTGTTCAGACAGTAAAAAATCCTGATGGAGAAGAAACAATCCATAAATTCTTGGCAAATTAAAATTGACCGATGAAAGAAAACAGCTGATTAATTGTTCAAATTATACCCAACCCTATTCATACACGAATCATAATTGCCAATTAACTAAATTTGGGTGCATTTTATCTCATACCTATTGTTGTTTGTGTTATTATTAATTACCAAAGTTTTGAAAAACCTTCTGTTAGGCCAAAAAAAATATTGTGTGTTTACGGTAACAAGTTATGTCCAAGACACGATGTAGATATGATATTGACGATATCGACAAACCAAACATGATATCGTACTGATATCGATATGTACAACTCAAATAATCACATAACTTTACTGACAATAACGTGTTGATATCGAATCATGATCAATTCTGTAATGACTTTATGTGGACTAATATAGGATTGATTTTTCTTCCTGTCAATATCGACAATATCGTGTCACGATCGTTTTGCTAAACGTAGTGTTACAACTGAAGTAGACATTATTTCTATTTCTGTCGATATCATGTCTATATCGAATCATGATAGTTTTTGTAATGGTTGCACGAGAATTGAATTAGGATTGATCTCTCTTCCTGTCGATGTCGTTAATATCGACGATATCGTGTTGATATCGAGTCATGATCGTTTTGCTTAACGTAGTGTTACAAATGAAGTAGACATTATTTCTATTTCTGTCAATATTCCGTTGATATCGAATCATAATAGTTTTTGTAATGGTTGCATGAGGATTGAATTACGATAGATTTCTCTTCCTGTCGATATCTTCGTCATCGTGTCGATATCGAATCCAGATCATTATTTTTAACAGAGTGTTAGTAGTGAAATAGGATTGATTTCTCTTCCTGTCGATATCGTGTCGATATCGATGCACCATTGTGATCTTTAACATTTTGTTAGAACTAAATAGAATTGAATTTTCTAAGTGTCAATATTGTCGATATCGTGTCCATATCAAATCACTATCATTTTGCCTAACGTAGTTTTAGAACTTAAATGGAATTGAATTATCTTCCTATTGATGCCGTAGATGTCAACGATATCACGTCGATATCGAATCACAATCGTTTTACTGAACGGAGTGTTAGAACTGTAAAGAATTAATTCTCTTCATGTCGATATCGTCAATATCGATCGAATCATGATAGTTAAAATGTAATGGTTGCATGAGGACTGAATTAGAATTTATTCCTCTTCCTGTTGATATCGCCGATATTGTGTCAATATCGAATCACGATCGTTCTACTTATCAAAGTGTTAGAACTGTAAAGAATTGAATTCTCTTCATGTCGATATCGTTGATGTCATGTCGATATCGAATCAAACATATTTGAAATAAAAATTGATGATATCGATATCATATCATTGTAAGAATGTCGATATCGCAGACATCATTCCGTGTATACTAAGCCTATTAATTCAAACACATATAAAATAAAAAGCATCGATATCAATACGATATTGTTATAAGACTGTCGACATCATAGGCAGATATTATGCTGTGTATACTAAGCCTATTAATTCAAACACCTTTAAAATAGAAATTGTCGATAACAATACAATATCGTTCTGAGAATGTCGAACACAACCATTAAAAAAACGATCATGATCTGATATCAACACGATATTGTCTATATCGACACCATAGACAGACATTATGCTGCATATGTATATTAAGACTATTAATTCAAACGCATTTATAATAGAAATTATCAATATCGATACGATATTGTTGTGTTAATGTCGACATCGACATCGTAGTCAGGCATAACGATATCGAAATTTGATTAGATCTTGGACATGTCTGAGAGTAACCTGCTGGAAAAAATATAGGGTCGGTAGTCTTTACATTCTGTGTTCTTTAGTTGGCTGGTTGGTACATTTAATATTTCACCCGAGAATTTTTCACTTATATGGAGATGTCACCATTGCCTGTGAAAGGCACCTATGTTCGGCACTTGTGGCCTTTGAGCAGGGAGGGATCTTTATCGTGCCACACCTGCTGTGACACGGGGCCTATTCTAACCCAGATCCCCATGAGTTCTTTATACTGAAGTCATATTGTTTAAAAATATCTATAAATGCTGAGGAATTTAGGAATGTTGCAATAACTCTTATTGACTCTTTCAGGTGGGCACATCCTTTGATGGTCAGAAATAAAACACTTGCCATTTTTACTGAACCCCCAATGGCGGAAGTCGCAATTTTTTTTTTAGAAGTGGAGTAATAGCAGGTTCGGTTCCGGAAGGAGACATAATTTTATGAAAATTATTGATTTTCAAATAAAAAAATTTAGGGTTGGGGGGAAAATATAGGGCTGGTCGGGTGACCGAAACATATATTTTTTTATTTGGCTTGAGCACACACAAATTCATAGTGTGGAATAAACTTTGTCGGAGAGAGATTACTTTGACTTATATACAAATTGACTGGGAACCGGCTGAATAGCCGTCATTATCTGTATGGCGCAATCTAATTGGCTGACTTCTCATTAATATTCCAAACGAAAGGTCACGTGGGTGTGACTCTCTATTGGGTTACTTCAGATCCTAGTGTAGCAATCTACTTGAGATGATCAAAGGATCTGATTTTAATCAGATTGCAATTTAGGCAAAGGGCCTCATGGACATCATAACTATGCAATCTAGCTTTTTTCATACATATGTGGGAGGAGAGAAGATTTTAGAAGATTTAAGAATCTCACTATATGTCCATATTGGCACCACCCTACAGAGTGGATCCCTGACCCGGAGGTCATAAATTTCAGAATTTAGGTAGAGAGCTTCATGGACATCATAACCATGCTTTTTGGTTTTTCTCCCACACATGTGAGAGTAGAGAAGTTTTTAAAAACTTAGCATCTTTTTTTTTTTTTGTAGTTTTGGCCCCGCCCTTGAGACCCAGGGTTTGAGACTAACTTGAAACCTTTGGTAGCCATGTGGGCTACTGAACCTTGCAAAATTTAGTTGCCCACAAATTAGAACACCTTTTATTTGAAAAGCCATAGTGTATTTTCATGCTGTTTAGTTTATACGACGTGCAACCAGTAACAAATAAACAGAACCCTCTGGCATTTGATGGCATTACAGAAAAGAGTATCACGGTGAATACCATAAGACAAAAAGACAACGGAAGTTCTTGGAATCATGGAAGACCAACCGACCACGACACCACTACACTACACGACGGGCATGTTTCCTAGCCTTTTTCCCGAAGAAGAGGTATCACGTATCAACTTACGATACGAATCAGTCACACCCACTTCCGCGTTTTCTAGCCACGGTCGGTTGGTTTTCCATGATTCCAAGAACTTCAGTTGTCTTGTTGTCTTATCGTCATCACCGTGATACTCTTTTCTGTCAGTATGTTTTTGTTTTTTTGGGTTCACTGACCCTATTTATAGATTGCCACATTGCCTGTAATTCAGAATCACTTAGACCCTTTGCAGAGAAGTGCTTCTAAAATTAATTATGAAGCACTTTGCAGATTACAAACTTTTTATAAAAAAAATAATAAATGATCGGACAAAATTGAAAAACAAATATTTATTTCGTAAATTTCCTAATTACCATGTGGGCAACTTGAACTGTAATGTTAATTTGCCCACTCAAAAATTTAGTCGAAAATGGTGAGTGGGTGACTGTTAATTTCAAACCCCGAGACCCTGGGGGAGCTAAGATCATCAATTTCACAATTTACATTTCTCTTATCCCAAAGAAGCTTCACACTAAAAATGGTAGCAATACAGGACTTTCAAGATACGAAACCACTCTGACTTTTATTGCGCATTGAACGTAATTTGTAGGGCATGTCACTTCGGGATTACAATAACAACCAAGAAAACAAGCATGGAATACTTCCAACGCTATCAAATTCCTGCATTAAAATGCTATTTTTCAAAGAAACGATTCCCTACAACCATTTATAGGAAAATGCATTTGATTAAATTATGCGAGTTGGCGAGGGAAATAAATCTAGGGAATATTTTGAGGATATTGGTAAAACTTCACGCCTTTCATCCAAGCGTCTAAATGGGCCTTTTCCCTTCCATCTAATTTACAACCAGGTACTATAAGCACCAATAGTGACTTGAATCGTCATCGTAGGACTATGCATTACTCTTAACTAGCGAAACACCATTTGGATCAATGTCAACTTTGCCCTACAATTGGTTACTATCACGTGACCGCAGTGTTTAAATGTCAAGTCTAATCGGTCCTTCCGGCACATCCTGAAATTCTGTATTGGCCCTGTAGTATTCAAGAAGATGTTAACAATGTATAAGAGGTCCATTGGCTCACCTGAGCCACCTTGGCCCATGTTTAAAGATTTTCCCTACATATTCGCACGTATAACTTTGATCCTTATTGTGGCCTCAACCTACCCCCGGGGGCCATGATTTTTACAAACTTGAATCTGCACTGTCAGGAAGCTTTCATATATACGAATTTCAGCTCTTCTGACCCAGTGTTTCTCGAGAAGATTTTTAAATGACCCCACCCTATTTTTGCATTTTGTGATTATCCCCCCTTTGAAGGGGGCATTGCCCTTCATTTGAACAAACTTGAAAGCCCTTCACCCAAGAATGCTTTTTGTCAAGTTTGGTTGAAATAGGCCAAGTGGTTCTGGAGAAGAAGTTGAAAATGTGAAAAGTTTACAGATGGACAGACAGACGAAAGACAACAGGTGATCAGAAAAGCTCACTTGAGCTTACAGATGAATGAAGACCAACAATAATAGGTCACCTAAGACACTAAAAATGTTCAATTGTTAACAGACAGCATACAACAGGCATAAACTAATTTACTCGGCTATATGTGACCTAAAAACAAATTTAATTTTTTGATATACCAGCGGTTTTTAAACATCTGCGTTAGATAAATGTTTAAGGTATAAAGAATAAAAAATTTGACTCAAGTCTATTCTCAGTTTATGGTCTTGAGGCCAGAAGAGACAGACAATGGACAAACTTTGATCATGATAGCTCACTTGAGTTAAAATCACTGGGCACTATATATTGGGCAGGTCAGCTATAAGTACACTGAACAGCATTTAATGTTAGCCAACTACAGATATATTATTACTTACTCTTTCAGAATCCAAAACAAATTCTTCTACAGCTCCTTGATCCAACCCAATGTGATATGCAACTATCTTTATGATGTGTTTATGTGCAGCCGTAAGACACATTCTTCTAACCTCTCGTTGATCTTTGGCCCTTTGCTTGGAAAATAAAGTACTGGTACACTGTTATGGTATATGATACGCTAGTCTGCATTTACATAATATGTATATATACATGTTTGCATGCTTTTAGTCAAAAGCTGTGATGCTTTAAATTACAATTCCAAAATGAGGCCACAATGACCTACTTTTAATTTGTGACACACCTCTCCTTACCCCCAAGATGCATCACAGGGTTTGACACTTTTAAGGCACGTCACACCAAGTCTACTAAATGATACCTCCATTCGGGTAAAATGCAAGTTTACTAGTCCTACTTGTCATGTTGAAAAAATAAACAAGAAACTTTATTTTAAACCATATGATATTTCATTCTTAACTAAAAAATAACTAAAATTTAAACTCCATGATGGCAATCTCTATTAGTTGTAATAAATAAGTTGTGGTCCCAAGTGATGTTTTAATGTTTTGTGACATCTACTTGTAAAATTAACAAGAGATCCATAGGCCTTATCGGTCACCTGAGTACTAGTGAAAAAGTATCACTAGTCCCACGGGCTATGAGTTCTGGAAAAAAATTCCTGTTCTGAATCTAATGTTCAGTAACAGTATAAAACAAGATGTGTTCTTAAAAATTCAATGCCCTCAAAAGTGCATACACTGATGATTCAAGGCTTTACATAATATAATAGGTGTATTTACATTAAATGAAATTACTAATTTGGATCCATCCTAGAGTCAAAACCCTGGGTTGTGAAATTCACCATTTTTTGTACATCCTTTTCTGCTATTCCCAAGTATGCATTTAGATTTTATACGTTATCGACAAACTTACTCATACATACTATAAACTAAGTTTGGCCCAACCCTGGGGTCAAAACCCTTACTCTGGGGATCATGAAATTTACAATTTTGGTAGAAATCTTCCTGCTCTACATCACTATGCATTTAGTTTTTCTTACACATACATGTGTGGTTCTAGAGAAGAAGATTTTTGAAAATTAGTCAATTTTTAACAGTTTCTGCCCCGTCCCCAAGGCCCTGGGGGTGCAGGAATCCCGAGATTTACAATTTGTCTCCCTTGTTCCAAAGATGCTTCATACCAAATTTGAAAAGAAATGGAATGATAGTTATCAAGAAGAAGTTAAAAATTTCTATTGTTCACATATTTAATAAATTGACCATTTTGGCCCCACCCTGATACCACAACCCCTACCCCTGGGATCATCAAATTTACAATTTTAGTAAAGGACTACCTGCTCTTTCAAAATATCCATTTAGTTTAATCCAGTATCAATACCACTAAAGGAGATGTTAATTAAGTGTTTTACACATAAACACTATATACTAAGTTTTACCCCACCCTGGGGTCAAAACCCCTATCCTGGGGATCATGAAATTTACAATTTGGTAGAGGCCTTCCTGCTCTACATCACAATGCATTTAGTTTTTCTTAAATGTGTGCAGTTCTTGAGAAGAAGATTTTTGAAAATTGGTCAATTTTGACAGTTTTTGCCCTGCCCCTAGGGCCCCAGGGGTGCAGGTGTCCTAAAATTTATGTCCCCCTTGTCCTAAAGATGCTTCATACCAAATTTGAAAAGAATTGGACAGGTAGTTATCAAGAAGTTTAAAATGTTCAATTGTTAACGCATGACAATGGATGACAACCAGTTACAATAGGTCACCTGAAGTGATTTCTTATTCAGGGGCCCACTTGGCCCCTAAAGTATTTAGTCGAAGTTGGAACCCTGTTGAAAGGAAACTAAATCCATTTACTGTGCATTTAATGTTGTTCACTGCAGTAATTGGTAGTCTAAGACAAAATATATGATCATACTTGGACCATAGTTTATTCTTTCTTTTAATGTAATTTATTGTCAAGGTTACAATTACTGTAAAATTTGTAGAGATTGTCGATTTTATAATTTTCGAACTTTGTTTTCAACTAATGCTACATATTCCCAAATACCACCAGTGATGGACTATCAATTGAAACAGTACACTATTTGTTTTATCTAAGTATTTGATTTAATTTTTCCATCATTGTCACTTTTTGGACCATTAGTGATTTCTTGCCCATATACAAAATATGAAAGCCCTACAGTGAACAGGGATGGGGTCAATTACATTCAAACATTAAATACTTTCAATTACATTGATGATTTTGTGAATTACTTGCAATTACAATTACATTGATTTTAACCAATGTAATTACTTTCAATTACTTTGAAAAATGTAATTAAATACATTTCAATTACTGAAGTTTATTTCAAAATGTTGTGGAAGACTTGGCCTCGAAGCCTGCTTTTTTTAGGAATTCTGCTAAAAATTTAACTTTGAAATTTCCAGACGCATCCTCTAGGACATGAAATTCATCCAGTACATTTAAGCCACGTTTAGTTCTGAATGTAATATCGAATGAGGTGAACTCTTACTGGGGTACTTTTTCTACCTGTGCATATTTAGGGGTTCACACTTAAAACAAAATTAGCCCTTCACCTATTGCCCTGGGTAATGTGGCCATGCTGCAGCAAGCATATAGACATAATGAGACATCTAATTATTGCATAAACTACAGTGACAAACAGTGAAACAGTCTAACGCCATTATTATCCTTCCATCAATAAGTAATTGAAATGTAGTTGAAAATGCTGGACTTTTTTGGAATGTATTTAAATACATTCAATTACTTGTAATTGAAAGCAAAGTCAATTACAGATACATCCTATTACTTTATAAAAATGTATCTAAATACAGCTAATTATTTTTACATTTTTCACAGCTTTGATAATGTGTTGATTACAAACACATCAAACAATCATTAAACACATTGATTTTATTTTCATATCAGTATATGTTCCCCAATCAAACTTCAAAATGTTATAAAAGTATAGACCCAGGAGAAGTTCATGTTTCGTGTTTGTTTTCATTCAGTATCACCTACCTGTTTTTCTTTCATGAGTTCTGTTGTCATCATGACACTACCAATTGAGCTCATTCTTTTGCCATATTTTGTAGGTCTAATGTCAGGACCATCACTCTCCCTTCTATCATAACTCACATGGGTATCAGTTTCACTTGAGGATTGTGGATCATATCCACCCCCTCTAGAACCTTTTGACAAGGACATTACCAAATCTGTAATGTATACAAGTACATGGCATGAAATTCTACTGGACCAAAAATGTCAAGAGATCCAAGAAAATCTGTGATAAATCAATACAAGAGATCCATGGACCACAACACACTCACCTGAGTCAACTTGGTCCTGCCATTGTTCAGCTGTTGTGATATTTAAAAGATTTTTTATCAATCTTTATTCCCATGAAAAATTTTCACGCAATTATCTGGCCCCCATCCTAGACCCAAATGACAATGCCACACCATATATCCCGTCTTTAATGGGCATACATAAATTGAAGACAAATGAAAATATTGTGAAAAAAAATAAAATCCAGTGGGTAAAACTTTATATACAGATGTATTTTGGTCTGGTGCGATAATGGAATCTTTGAGAATAACAAAATATCTAATTTTTATTTTTTATTACACAAAAGCAAAACATCCACTTAAACAATGTGGACATTCCGCTAGGTTCTTGGGGTAAGGAAACTGGGATACCAAGACCTAACCAAAGTTGAACTATTATAAAGGAGACTTTAAAGAGGGACCGTTTAAGACAATTCAATTAAGGTATGTCCATGGCTCATTTATGAAGATAAAATGTTTTGTTCTTACTGCCAAAATGCCCGCGTTATCTCCGACTTAAGTTGGCCCAGGTCTATCATCGTACAGACTTGGATAGATTGATTGTATATTGTTTTACGCCCCTTTCGAGAATATTTCACTCATATGGAGACGTCACCACTGCCGGTGAAGGGCTGCAAAATTTAGGCCTATGCTTGGCGCTTATGGCCATTGAGCAGGGAGGGATCTTGTCACACCTGCTGTGACACGGGACCTCGTTTTTTGCCGTCTCATTCGAAGGACAGCCCCATTTAGTCGCCTTTTACGACAAGTAAGGGGGTACTGAGGACCTATTCTAAACCAGATCCCCATGGGACTACAGACTTGGAAGTTGTAAAATGAAATATAATAAGCTATTGATTTCAGACCCAAGAAAAAGACAGGTGTAAGCTTTAAGGACAGAAACAACTGTTGTAATTCTGGCTGAAACAAAGTGAAAGATGTGAGAATGAGAATAGTGTTGTTTTTTTCAATTTTTGGCCCATTGTGATGTATGGCCTCCGTTGGTTGGTGTCAACCATGGATATTGTGCCCTCAATTAATTGTCGTGTTGTTCTGGTTGGTAAAGCGTCTGTGGCTGAATAGTCCAATTTGGGAGTGACATTCTCTTCCGCATCTAGTGAAAGTATGGATGGTCGTTGAGTTTGACTTGTAGACATGTGCTTTTGTCTGGCTCTCCTATCCTCGGCAGAGATCTGGATTTTCTCCTCTCCTGCCTGGAGGTGTGTCCAGAGCGTACTGCGCCGTAAGTCATGGTCAGCTGCTAGGTCCTCCCAGCTCTCTGTGTTAATGTCCAGAGCTTTTAGATCACGCTTTCAGACATCTTTGTAGCGTAGCTGTGGACAGCCGACAGGTCTCTTGCCTGCGGAGAGCTGGCTGTACATATAAATTTCTCTCTTGCCTGGTGCAACGTTTACATCCTGCTTCTCGGCGTTATCCTAATCCCTATGCACCCAATGAGGAAGGCAGATTGTGGCGGGACAACACCTAATTAGCTGGGAAATGCCCCGCTTGAGGTGGGCAGTAGCTGTCCAGTGAGATCCGAGAATCCCTCCCACCATCAGAAGCAAACCCTGGCACCATGCTCTACGCCAATCAATAATAGTGTTCCAATCATTGATTATAATCGTAATTCAGTCGATTGTTAATTGGCACATTCTAGGTGCTCGATTATGAAGATTGTAATCCAATTAATCAGTTTTAAGAGTTTGTTTTCTTCATGAATTCAGTGATTGGGATAAGCAAATTGGTGAATGTGACAATGGCGCTACCAGCTAATGTCAATGTGACATTTCTAAAATGAATGTGCCATATTGAAATTTTTATGCGACATTTAAAAATGACCAAATCCGAGAGACTAGTAAATTATTAACACTACTGACAGACTGTAGATAACTTACATTACTGAATGAATATTATACTGATATGGCCAAATCTGCAATAACATATTCAATAAAAAGAAAACTCTTTCACATTTTTATTCTGTTTTGCACATTTGAATTGTTTCAAGGCATCATCAAAGTTAACATTACTGCCTTCAAGTTTCACTCTCAACAGTTTGTCTGAAATGCTTGGTGACAGTCTGTTCCTCTGTTTGGTGAGAATGAGGTTCTGCTGGCTGAACACTCGCTCACAACCTGCTGTATGGAGTGGAAGTAGGAGTCCAATTTGGGCCAGTTTATCGCAATTCACCTTTGAATTAGAACGCTTTACCCGATATAATATTGCGTTGTGTGACGACACAATTGAATGAGACAATTGAACAATTTGAATGACATGTCTGATGTAATACAACAAGAGTTCTCATTGGCCGATTACAGCCCGCCCACTTTCTCGAGCGGATTCAGCGTAGCTGGAGAACTGTACATAGCTCTCTGAAAAGATCCACCTCTTATAAAAACCTTCGATTTACGGGAAACAAAAAGCTGCGGACGGTTGAGGCCTGAAATCGGTGTATTTTTGTGTTGCTGTCTCATAAACTCAATATAAAAAAATCTTAACATATTTTCCTACTATATACTTGCGTCCAAACATACCTTCAAATATTCATTAAAGCCACACACCACCCGAAAACTCGCAGCTTCAAATGATTTCGTTTGTTGACGTAGCAATGTTAGGTAGCCGGTCAATTCGAACTCTTGCTATTGGTATCTATTCATAAAATCGGTTGTAAGTTATGTATTCGCTCTTCATTTATTATCAACACGAATAATTAATAGAAATTAAAACATTTTTGTACCAGTTTTTGTAATTAGGTAAAGTAAGCTCTAGATGAACGAAAATGCTACATAAGCCCATTAGATGGAGATCGGCCAGCGCGGCCGCTCATGACTAATGAAAGCCGCACTGCCGTGAGTTTAGATTTTTGAATAATTATCATTTAATAGGACTGGGGTGGTATATTATTTAAACAATTTAGCTAAAATATTTGTGGGGAATTAGTACACATCTAGACGCTATTGTGCCAATATGGAAATGAACCGGGATTCGAATTGACTGGCTACCTAACATGGCTACGTCTACGAACGAAATCATCAAAAGCTGTGATCGAGTTTTTGGGTCGTATGGGGCTTTAATAAATATTTGAAGGTATGTTTGGACACAAGTATAGTAGGAAAATATGTTAGGAATTTTTTCCATCTAGCATCTGGCCGTCATGTTTTCAAATGCTGACTACTCCCGTATAAGGGAATTTGGGCGGACTTATACATATGGACCAATGAGAGTTTCTGTTGCATTTCGCAATTGTATTACAAACAGATTCAATTGTGTCGTCACACAACGCAATACTATATCGGCCAAAGCGTTCTAATTCAAAGGTGAATTGCGATAATTATTTCACAGAGGGAATCATGATGGTGCATTGTCAGCAGCTTCCACAATGTAGCCATATCATCAACAGGATACTTTGCTGAGTGGACTATAACTTTTGCATCATACCATTGGCTCCTCACGTGATCCTTATTCAACATAGGTTCTGAAGTGTAGCCCCTGTGAACCTACATGTATAATATTAAAATAATGTAACTAGATATCAGATAATTGAAAACTTTGTTCCTCTACAAAACAGGACAAGAGTCAGAAAACATTACCTGCTTTTCACCATAATGCTTCAGTAAACATTCAATTTCAGCTGTACCATAGTTCATGAGATCCTTTTCAAAGTTGATTGTTCTCATTGCCAAGACAAAGAAGGAGTCAATAAGGCTCTTAGCTGGAAACCTGTAAATACCATAAGATGACATAAGGACAGATTTAAATACATAATCATTATCAAAGATAAAGTATCATAATTAGTTGTCGACACAGTCATATCAAAGTATTTACCTGTCTTTAATATTTTGAATCAGCTTGTTTAAGAACGCACTTTTAAGTGCAGTGTAATTGGCATTGTCCTGTGTGAGTCTGTGGCCATGGTCTCATAATGGTCCCCAACTTTTTCCAAAGTGTCAAATTCTTCTGCAAGGTGGGTCTTGAAGATCATAGTACCCAATTTATAAGATTCTAGGTCAGCAAGGCAAATGTCGATGGAAATCTGCATCAAAATCATATTAAATATTTTTTGCTAATCAGTAGTGTGACTATGTCTATAAAAATTATAAAGTTTTATTACAAATCTACAGTTAAGACAAATTGAATTTACAAAAATTCAATAATTACTTAAAAATGTAAGTCAAAAGACATTTCAATACTTTTTTTGGCATTTAAATTAAATGTAAATCACATTAATTGTAGTTAACTAATGATAAGGCTGGTACATTTATTTCTTTGAGAAATGTTGTCAAACTTTCAAATTAGGTAAGGGGTAGATTTTGAACTTTTTTCATAGCTTTCTGCATATCATTTTTCAAATTATGACTTTGAACACATGCTATATGGTCCGATGTCAATTTGTGCCTATTCATAGATGAAGTACGGAATGTAACACAGCCTTGAGTAAATGAATTAGTTTTCCCACCTTTTATGCACTTGTGACAGTACATCTTTCCGTCTTTTAAAAACAGCCAAGGCCAAATTTTCTCCCAGTTGGTGTTAAATTTACGTTTTACTTTAGAAGCCTCATCGTGATCGTCTGTTTGTTTTGACATTTCCGCGCCATCGTCTTCCTTAGGGTCTTTCGTGTCATCATCTTCTTCTGCTCCTATATGATAAGCCGGTACTGACTTATCATTCATGCGAAAATTAAGCAAAGTTTGACCTTTGTCGGGCTTAGGAATTTTTGTCGTTGGCATCTTCTTTTCGTGCGCGTTGAAATTGTAATATAGCGGTATTAACCAATCAAATAACTCTTTACTGTTTGATTAGATACTGAGGAAATCGAAGTCATACTTGCGCTTAAAAGAACGTAAAGTTGTACTCTTACAAAAGCACTACAGCGATAAAGATTTTTCAAGCACTTAATCGATATAGAATCAGTGGGGAAACATCTCAAAAGTTGAAAAGTTTGTATATCTACAAAGGCAGTGGGGAAAAGCTCAAACTAGGTATATTGACGATATGTGCCACAATGGCGCAGAGTTTTCAATACCTATGCGCCATTTTTTAATTTAATGCGACTATGGCGCAGGGCGCATGCTTATCCCAATCACTGATTCTGAATTTAGTTTTTGGAGAATACTGCTGTCGTGATCTATCTTTTAACCTAAAAGTTTTCTTTATCGTAAAGGTGGTGCATATGGAAGCAAAATGCATTGGTCTATATCCATACCCAGGGAATAGAGCATGTTCGCATGGTCGGATACATGCGTACTTTTGATTCAGACATATATACCAGAGTTCTTGAAAAGTGTCGGTAATGTCGGATTATCTGATAATAATAGTAAATGTCAGAAACAAGTTACTTGTCGGTCCTGATGGCTAATAAAAGATCGAGTTCAAAGTCCGTTTTTTACCAGGAAAAATGGCAGCCATATCACCCATAAGTTTTTAAACCAATGCTAAACCTAGCAAGGCATTCAAACGTAAACGTGAGGAATCTGTTGAGGACCTACGAGGAGAAAAGAAACAAATTGTTTCAATCCGCCTGGCAACCTGGGGGATCATGGCTTCTGTTTGATTCCGTTTTACTTAGGTGACACCATCTGCTCAAAGTCTAAGGACCAACTACACCAGTGTGCGAAATTAACCATGGACCAATAGACAATGTCTATAGAAAATCGAGTTGGTCTATAACGATTAAATTAGCTATAGACCGACTTGTCTATAGGAATTCTGAGTAAAAAACTGGTTCCCCGCTGCTTATTAAACATATATGAGAAGTTGGACCAGTTTATACGTAGTATGCTGATGTTTCTGTTCACCCCTTAGCTGTAATAAAATGTTCCACAATGTAATTACAAATCATTCGAATCAGATTATTCCATTTTCAACAGGGGGGGGGGGGGGGGAAGTGGTCAATTTGATATTTATTTCAATGTATGCCATTTTCGTGCATATTCGAAATGTCCTTTTTGAACGTTTTAAAAATATGTGGAAGGTGCACGCACTTGAATCAAACAGAAAGCAGTCAGTACAACAAGTTCCAGCAAGGCTAAAGTCGCAGAAAATCATTAGAAAATGAAATGTAGTAAATGTGACTTAGATGGAGAATCAGGCAGTGAAACTGAGCTGGAACAAAATGAAAAAGAAAACGAAATTCTAATTGAAAAGCTTGACGTGCATAAAATTGAAAAAAAATATAAATTAAATTATGAACAAATATTTATTTCAATGTATGCCATTTTCGTGCATATTCGAAATGTCCTTTTTGAACGTTTTAAAAATATGTGGAAGGTGCACGCACTTGAATCAAACAGAAAGCGGTCAGTACAACAAGTTCCAGCAAGGCTAAAGTCGCAGAAAATCATTAGAAAATGAAATGTAGTAAATGTGACTTAGATGGAGAATCAGGCAGTGAAACTGAGCTGGAACAAAATGAAAAAGAAAATGAAATTCTAATTGAAAAGCTTGACGTGCATAAAATTGAAAAAGAATATAAATTAAATTATGAACAAATAACCCAACCGAATTTGTGTCTATTATTTATATTTAAATAACAATGAATATTGCATGATAAATTTCGGTCTATAGGAATTTGTTGTGGTCTATAGGAAATAAAATGACTATGGACCGAAAGTCTATAGGACTTTAAAGTTAGTTTCACACACTGCTACATCCAGCCTAAAGTGAGAGAAAGAGTGGTCACAACAATTGCAGAGGAAAATGAGAAAGAAGTTGAGAGGGAAAGACAGGATAGAGAGAGAGAAGTGGAAGGTGTGGGAGAGAAGTGGAGAGAGAGGAGTGGTGGAAGAGAAAAGTGGAGGAGGAGAGAAAAGTGGAGGAAGAGAGAAAAGTGGAGGTTGAGAGAGAATGGAGGGTGAGAAAGAAGTAGAGCAAGAAAGTGACTCAGATAGTGAAAGTGAGGAAGGTTCAGAATGTGAGCAAGATGAGAAAGAGAATGAAAGGAGAATTTATTAACAGGATGGAGAGGGCCGATATGGAGATTGAATACAATTAGCTGATTATAAATAAAGTTTATAAAAACCTTGAAAGCGGTGCATTTTTTTCTGGACTGACAAAATTTTGTTTGGGCTAACACTATTTCTAACAGTGCAGACTAAATGTCTGACACTTCAAATGAAATTTCAAGAACTCTGATAAACGAAGGACCATCCATCAAAGAGAATCATGATACAAGCAAAGCCATGTGTGAATTATGTAGATAAAAACCGCTTTTAAAGGCCACTATTACTCTGCGCGTGCATATCATGTTTTCAATTAGTGACAATTTGGGCCAAGTATTAATCAGAAAAATTTGATACGATATGATATCAACTTTAACGATACACAATATATTGTTTGGGAACCGTTTGTACTTCAAAGTAGCAGAAGATTTCCAGTAAGGGTGGGCCTCCGTGGCCGAGTGGTTAGAGCATCATGCTCAAAATCACACGGCCTCAAACCTCTGGTTGGCATGGGTTTGAATCCCACACCCGCCGGTAAGTGAGAAAGTTTCCCAGTTTACTTTCGGGAGGTCGGTGGTCTCTTTCCAGGTACATTGTATCTGGGTTCTCTCTTCAACCAATAAACACTGGGCGCCACCAGGTAACTGAAAAATTGTTGAGTGTGGCGGAAAACAGCAAATCAATCAATCAATCCAGTAAGGTATCGAATGAAAACAATGTCGAAGAATAAGAGAGAATTGTCAAAGGACCTAAAGGAAAGGACTGTAATTCTAAATTCAAAGGGATTTTTAATGACAACAAAATTAGTGAATCATTGGGAATCCATTGAAGCACTGTTGGATGTGTTTTAAAGGCTTTGCAACAAAATACTAAAAAAAAATGTTAAGTAAATAATGTTGATTTCATTTAAAGCTGGTTTTCTCCATGCAGCTGATGACGTCAGCCATGTTTGTTGCAATACTTTGGCCACTCAGTGTTTCGGTTAAAAATGTTCAATTGTTAATGCACAACATATGATGATGGACGCTAACCAATTGCAATAGGTTACCTGAGTTTACTCAGATGTCAGACCTAAAGATGTAAACAAAAAATAATTCTTAAAGTAAACTACTTTCCTTAGGAAGAATTTTGATTCACAATTGTCAAATGTTTAGGATTAAGTTGTCCAATCTTTGACAGTTATCCAATCTTCGAAACAGAATAAAAGTCATTGAGGCAGAGGATCAACAAAATGAGATTGGCAATTAGGTTATACAATTGTAAAGTCATCATACTTATCTATGCTTTAATGGACATGCAGTTGAATGGTAGTGGACAGTTCACAACACAAAAGAAATTCTTTTTTAGTTCAAAGTATTTAACATGTACGTAGATCTAGATCTATTAAAATTTTAATTATGTAACTTTTGGCTATACCACCGCATTTAAGAAATTCAGTCTAAACTAGCTAAATCAAGCTATTTCAATAGCTTTTACAAAGCTATATATATATCTGAATAAAGCTATAGCTTGTAGCTAAATAGATTGTGCTGGACCTGTGAAATGGACATATGACGATTATGTGAAAGGGAACTTTCTTCAGGCGGAAATTTATTTGATAAACCATACGCGAGAATAATCTGTGATATAAAAACCCATGGCACAAAGCTATATGGAAATGGGAGAGGCACATTCCTATTTATAAAAATGTGAAAAAGTCCCCACCCCACCCCATCCAATTTGCCGTCGTGCAATAAAAAATATGCTTGGAAATGGACTGAAATCGATGTTTGAGATCAAAGTTTTATGAAATGAACAAACATGAAGAAAAGTAAACTAACTATCTGTAAATTTATAGGCCTACCTGTGTTATTAGCAGGTAAAATATTGTCATACTTACCATTTAGACGATTTCTTCGCAATCTTTGGCAAATCAGCCTCCTGCGATCTTTGACTTCTGCTTCAATTTAGATTTATGCGCGATGTTGAAAAATATACAAGACCAGTGCATACGAAAAAGTACAATAACAGTTAATATCCAGGAAAGTTTTGATATTGATTTATGTAAAATCATTTCTTAATGGTGTTATTGGGTTTGATTTCGTATGCACTATATTGTTAACTAAATACTGATAGGTAGTTAAGAGTCTCAATGGCGGGAAATATGTTCCTTGTGATGTGTGCTGTCTGAAAATGTAAAAAGGAGAATCTGAAACCATAGGATGTAAAATCATAGCAAATATCGTGAGGCATTGTTTGTATGCGCGTTTAGTCAATAGCCTGATGTACAGTGGTAACGAGATTCATATATTTCATCATGAGCACTATAGACAATGCAATCTCCCTTGCAGAGTTGTCGTTCGTTACCCATTCAGACAGTGAATGTATGAGCCGATGGAAGAGAGGGGACAATGATATGCAATATTGTTGAATTTCTATGTCAAATAATGTTCAAATTATACTTCTTTTTGTTAACAATGCCTTTTTGGGGCCCTTGATCGGTCAATGTACTGCCTTCCATGTCACTTTTATTAATAACACAACACGGATAATTACAGTGAGATAACCAGTTGCAATATTATTTGCCACAAACAGTTCACATATAGGCGCGGATCCTAAATAGCGCGTGTGTGTCCCTGTTTTAGTGGGTATACGTATGTGTGTGCGTATATGGTAAAAAGCTACAATAAACAAATCAAGTCTATAAATTAAATGAAATACAAAGTCATAATGAAAAAGTAGATTAAGTTAGGTTACATTGCTACTATAAAATTAGATGCATGTAATTCACTACCTTAAAGTACACATGAACTTTACACTGGTATTTAAATTGCAGCTCTAAAAAATAAAGATATTAGAACTTGTATAACTTACATCGTGATCGGCCACTGTTTTCCTAAATTTTAACGTTGTATAGTTGATCTCGAGTCTTTTACAGGAATGAATTGTGTACGTGTAAAGCACACATAAATAGCCAAACTTACACAGGAACCCGCATTGGTTCATAATTAAGATAAATATCAAAATGCAAACCCTACCCAAGTTAAATAAACATAACGCAGCAAATTTGACTTTAACATAAAGAGCAGATGCGAGAGAATATGATTATAAAAACAATACAAACAATGAACAATTGATTCAGCTATTCCAAACCTGATGCATCTGTCAGTGCATAAAAAAACCCGAATGAAATGCAATTATAAAAATTATGAGATGAATGCACGACAATACTGTCAATGAAATATCTTGTATCTATAGGCCTGCATGTACACGGGGGGAAATATTATCTTCAAAAAAGGGGGTATGTAAAAGATTTAATTTTTCTCAAGAATAGAAGGTTCATGAGTAATCATATTGAGACTATGCAAATTTAAGATTATTCAATGTTTAGGGGTAGAGTGAGGCCACGATAAGAGATCAGCGTTTTATAGGATGAGAATGTCAGACTAAGTACTGTAGCCTAACAGTTTTAAAATATTTTAAATTACAAAAAATCATGTATTTTTAAGATTTGCAGGGTCACACTAAATCATTTCAAATTGCAAATGTTTCCAAGTTGTGTGGATTCAAGGGAGTTTTTTATGCCCCGTGACAGAAGTCGGGGGGGGGGGGGCTGTCTTTCTGTCTGTCTGAAACGTGAACCTTGCTCATAACTTGAATAGTGTGTGGTAGGACTCCCATATCCGTGTAACAAGACCTTTCTTAAGGTTTTTGACATTGTCACCTTGGAGTTTGACCTACTTTTAAGAAAATCTAAGGTACGCAATATCTTCTTAACTATTTAAGGTCGATCGATCCTCATGTGATGTCATAGGTTTTTGCAAAAATCGTAATAATTTAAACTTTGTGCCTGATAGAAATATATCTTTATGAGGAATTTTATTCACTGGATATAACAAAAAATCTGGTAAACAATTGATACTGAAAAAGTTTATATTTTCCATAGATAATCAATTATTTATGATTTTAAAAATGTTGACAAGGGCAATAACTCCTATGCTGGAATTTCCTCTACTGGATGTCTACAGGGCCGTAACTGCCGATGAGGCAGACGAGGCAACTGCCTCGTCTGATTTTTTGGCAAAAAAGAAAATAAAATTATATAAATGTTATATTATAGGATATATGTTTAAAATGAAGACAAGCACCTTTGTCTTTGACACCATATTACGATTCTTTACATAGTACAAATGAAACACAAACATGATAAATTGGGATTTAAAAAGTGTCATTTTCAGTCGTAAAGTCAATCGGCGGCCCCCAATCCCCTGCCTCCCCTGATTTAGAACCCTACTTACGGCCCTGGTCTATTATACATTGGTTTCCCTAATATTCACAATTAATCTATACATATTTATGAATTAGCAGTTTTGTAAAACTGTTGATATTTAAATTTTGTCATTTCAACAAGTTTTTATCTATTTTTATTATTCTGTTTAACGAAAATGTGTGATTTTCTGATGTTGATGTATACTTCTGTTTTTGTATGTCTGACATCTTTAAAAAGGTGGCAACATATATATTTTCTTTGGTTATTAATTAAATTAAACTATATTGAGTGGAAATTAATAAAGTTTTTTCATTTTTAACCATTAATATTGATAAGTCACATGAGGATGGAGCTACCTTAAGGCAGGACTTTCACTGGTTTTAGTGTATGTGTATCTTTTTTACATTTCTATATCTCAGACATATATAATCCCAGGGAGGAGTAATTATTTGTTTATATGCAAATAAAAATATATTGGGTGATTGCCGCCCCCCCCCCCCCCCCCCCCCCCCCCCCCCCTCTATTTCTGGTAGTAGTCGTAAATGGGAATTTTACTGTACCACGGTTATTGCAATGATCAAAGGAATGCCGCGGGTCACTATTCTACGATATTCCTTCATACGTATTTTAACTGATTATGAGAAAATTGATACACATACATAGGAAAACGATCGGCTGTATATTTCTGAGCCGTAGTAGAATAGAAATTAAGTTCTTGTTTTCGTGTATGTTGCAGGATAACCTCCTTGGTCTCGAAGTGTTGTTGGAAATATAAGGGACCGGTCAATATTTATTGGGGGGGGGGACTGGTGCAAAATGCAATAGGAGACACATTTATTTTGACTTACATACTGATAGGACTCCAACTTTTTTACTGTTTAAGTTAAATATACTAGAGACAATTTGCAATAAAATACTGGACCTTTAAAAATTTTAAATATTGAAACATGTAATCAAAAATCACAAAAGAAGTATTCAGCTGTGAATAAAATTGCTAAAATTACATGCAACTTTTGCATGAAGTATGGATTTCAATCAAAGAAAATAAAAATGGTATATCATAACTTGAAAGATACAGAACAGAATTTAACTAAAGTCTAAACACACCTTTAATAATGATTATAATAATTTGATAGTTTGCCATTACAACCTATCATTGGGTCAAATGCTGTCTGAATTGTTTCATACCGAGTGTTAGGCCGTTCTTGGCACATTGATTTTGATTACGCATAACTCCCTTTACCTGATCAATTTTAAGACGTAGGGCTCATGGAGGGTGTGACCGGTCGACAGGGGATGCTTTCTCCTCCCAGGCACCTGATCCCACCTATGGTAAATCCTGGGGTTCGTTTTTGCCCAACTTTCTAATTTGTATTCCTTATAGGAGTTATAAGATTGATCACTTCGTTATCTTCACAAAGAGAATACTGAGATGTGAAAAGTACATGAGACAACAATTCAGTAAAACAGTAATTAAAAAATTTGCAAAATGTAGCACTTTGAACAACAATTTAACAAAAAGAAAAAAAAAAGTTGAAAATAATGAGATTTGTAACTTCACTAGACAAGTTACTGAACAAACATGACAAACTAAACAAAAGTTTCTCAGGAGCTTGAATCCCTTAGCTGATATAACTGGAGAGACAATTATGAAGAACTCCAGAGATTTTTAAAATGAAGTAAAAATGGCGTTTAATCATACATATATATATATTTATTTATTAGATAAGACACACACTTTTGAATTACACATCTGATATAGGACAGCAATTTTTATTGTATTTTTAGAAGATAGGACATATGGTATTTTAAAAATGGAAATATGGAATGCACCGGTCCCAACCGCCCAATAAATATTGACCGGTCCCTAAAACAACAAATCTCAAACTTGGAGGTTATCCTGCAACATACACGAAAACGTGATCATTATTTCGTAAGTATTTATGAAAGGAACCCATATATATGGTGAAGGATATAAGCACACGCTTCTTACATACGATGTTCGGGAGGAATTTTTTTAAGGTAGATTAGAAGAAACCCCAATGCTCCACCCACCAATTTAGGATTTTGAAGATCGGAGAAAACGTGGTGTCCCCCCATTACTCTTTCTCTCCCCCTCCCCCCATCCCCTCCGATTTTGAAAACCCATGCTACGTCCCCATTTCTGTAATACTTGCTCTGCGGCTCAATCGATCAACTCAACTCATATATCAAAACAAATTCAAGCGTCATACGAGCCAATCGCCCACAGCATCACATTCTTATTTTTTCGATTTAAGGCCCACTATTTGATTTACACATGTCAACTTACCCCCGACGCTACTGAATCTACTCCGGGGGGTGTCGATAATGCGGGGTTTTTTTTAAATAATTTTCGGTTATGCAGTAGATCGATTGGTGCCTGTGGTCAGAGCACCGTTAGTCCTTTGTATCTGGGAATCATTAGAAAATTAGAATTCCGCAATTGAAAACAAACCGGTGACGGGTTTATTAGCCTTTTGAGAAGGCTTAAGGAGTCATTTCTATCATATTTTTTCCAGTATATCTCTCATTTTGAGACTTCACCAGTTGTAGGTGAAGTACCACAAAGCCGCAGAGAACTCATCGTCGGAAACCCACCGTGGGTTTCCGACGATGCAGAGAACTACTATGGGTTTTAAGGTCATATCCGAAAGACACGTGAATACCGAGCGTTTGGCGAAGTAGAAGCAACCACTACCTATGTTTATGTCTTAGGTTTGAGAGGGGCTCCATTGATTGATTGTATATATTGTTTAGCGTCCCTTTCGGAAGTTTTTCACTCATATGGAGATGTCACCATTGTTGGTGAAGGTCTGCAAAATTTAGGCCTATGCTCGGCGCTTACGGCCTTTGAGCAGGGGGGTCTTTATCGTGCCACACCTGCTGTAACACGGGGCCTCAGTTTTTATAATAATGCCATATTTATATAGCACCCTTTTCATACACTATGTACGCTCAAAGTTTTTGCGGGATCATCCGAAGGGCCGCCTCTTACAAGCAAGGGGTCCCTACTGGAGGGCTCGAACGTAAAACCTCCCGGTTATACAAAATCTTATGTTGCATTATTCAATATGATACATTGTCTTTCGATTCAAACATCAAATCACGGATTATGTCCATTATGGTTGATACATTTTTTTTGTACGTATACTGAACATAAGGGGGTGCCAAAATGTTTCACACGTTTAAGGTAGATCTATACTCGGCATTAAATGGACTCAATCATGAAAAAATTGCCTTTACAAGATAAATTATACATCCCAGTAATAGATAGACATTGAAAAATATATATGTTGACATGCTATTTTCATTGTTATTGCTTCTCAAAAGTAAACACCCCATCAACATTGAGGAAAATGCACTCCTCCTTCTTTATTTTTCTTATTAATTATTATTTTCCCAAACAAATGGTCTGTAATAAGCAACATAGACTATATACCCTTTATTTAATGGTATGTAATCATTTATTCTAATAAATTGGAATAAATATTTTCACAATGTATACTTTGTGAGTCCAAACATGTTAAAGAAAATACTGTAGGAAATACCACTTGACGTCAATATTGGTCTTTTCTCTAATTTTTATGGACTAAACCTTGAATTAATTGTTTTTGATTTATGTACAGATTATTATCTTAGAAGAAGGATTTGAGTAAGAAAATCATATGTTGACGTATTATTTTAGAAGCTATCAGCTCTACAACAAGTACACCCCCTTAAAATCTTGAAAAATTATACATTATCATATTTTCGTAAGACACATGAAGTTTGAGCATATTTACAACTTTGAATAATGATTTGAACTATGCTAAACTATAACTATTATAAGATACATGTGGTTTACAATTAAATTTTACATTTTATCTGGAAAAAAAATATTCTAGAGAGTCTTTGCACAATGTAAATGTAAAACGAAAGTAACAAACTGAATTTTTATGATTTTGCTTATAATTATGAATAATTTAATTCTTATTGTATCCTTGTCTCTGATTGGTCAAATTCCAATTGAGGAACGCAAGTTATTTTTGTATAACCTGGTTTGGTATGGGGACACACACCCTTGACAACCAGATGCCGAATAAGGAACTAATAGATACCACCCCAAAAATTTTGAAAAAGGAGAGAGAATGAGGAAAAAACGACAAATTCATGACGGTCGGTGAAATAAAACAAATTATTTGCAGCTGATCTTTGAAGCTTTGGTCAATATCTGTAACATTGTAGCTGCGGACACAACTACGATATCTGTGGTCACTGAAGCAGTAAATTGTAAACTTTTTTTTACACGAGCGTACCATGTATCTGTTGATGATAATTTGGAACCTATTCTAACCCGTATCCTCACAAAAGAAATATTATCATGATGCTCGTGGAAATCTTAATTGATCTGACCTCCCCCTTTCCAATCTGTCTCCCCCACTTTCTGATGCCCCGCAATTTCATATGTTGAACATTTGGATCATAGTAAAACTTTTACATACATAAATAGTCAATGTATACTGAATGCCTCACGGACATGTACAATGTAATTGACACACCCTCATCCACCAACATGTTGTTTGTTCTCCAACCGATTTTTTTCTAAAGCTATAATCATCTCTATCTCCCCCCTTTTAAAAAACACACACCACAAAATCTCAACTTAAGATTTGACTGATAAGAAGATAAGAACACCCAGGAAGGAATTGATATCGGATATTCATATCTCGTATCGCCATGTAAAAAATCAAATGGACATTTCGGAAAACGGAAGCGTGGTTCCGCATTTACATTTGATTGTGACGTAGGTCGAGTATAGGTCTACTTTAAGGAGGTGTGCTACACCAGAGAAATTTGATGTAGATGAAAAGTGGAGGATATGTTCAACAATATTTTTAAGTTGAAAATTTTCAAATTTACTTTATTTTGTTAAAAAATACAGTTTAGAAGGTAATCTGGAAAAAAAAATTAAAACCCCTGCTGGACTCCAACCTGTGACCTACAGTTCATCGGTCGGTATTCTAAGCTTCTGAGCTACCCGGCTAGGTATTTAAATGGAAAAAGAAAAGTCAAATATTGCTGATATCGATTTTTTCATCCATGTTTTTAAACGAAGTAAGCCATTATGACAATGTAGAGTACTACCTTGATAGCGTGCATGACCGCCATTTGCACCGCTGCATTCTTCACACGTACGACGCGTTGAACGAATCAGGTTATGCAGAAATGCCTGGGGTATGTTCCGCCATATGAACGACGCAAAGCGTCCGACGTAGCAGGGGGCTTGGCTCTTGACGTAAACGTCGTTCCATTTCATCACAAACATGTTCTATAGGTTATAAACCCGGTGACATCACAGGCCATGGTAGCACATTCATGTTTTGCTGCTGTAAATAGTCACTAACAACGCGTGCGGTCGTGTGTTGTCCTGCTGCAGAATGACGTTACGCTGGCTGTGAATGAATGGGGTGATGTGCTGACGTACAATCTCGTCACGATAGCGTACGCCAGTTGCATTGTCCTCCACTATCACCAAGGGGATCCTTCCATGTGTTGTAATTCCACCCCAGGCTATTATGCTCCCTCGGATCCGCCGAATTGTCGGCGCTGGATAACGCAGGCGTTAATGTCACGTTATCCGGCACGATGGTAAGCCCGAACACGACCGGCACGTCTGTCGAGATGAAGATTTCATCTCGTCCGTAAACAGTACTTCTGCCCAATCCCTGTTATTCAAACGACGATGCCTCCTACACCACACAGTTTCTTTTTTTTTTTTATAAGCACCTAGTTCCAACAACATCCGAAAACCCGCTACCTTCAAGTATCGGATCCACCACGTGAATACAAGAATTCTACAAAACACCAAAAGGATCAACGTCACAAACAGTTAGACTGTTAACATTTCGGGACGATCTGTACGTCCCTTTCTCAAGAAAACGAAAAAAAAAATACTTAAAATGGCTAAAGATATACAGGGGATGGGGGACTAGCACTAAAACTACATCCAATCTACAAACGTACACGACAAATTACATGTTTATTGTTTTTTGGTAATCAATGTTTTCTGGGGAGTGAATTAGGACACGTCCTATTCGTCCAATGGGCTGAACCATAATGCACGAACTAGTAAAAATAGACTTAATTGATTTCAGTCAGGACGAATTAACTAATTATTTTGATCAGTGCAAAGGTCAACGTGTACCCGATGAAATTCTGTCGTTACTATGCACCCCTGGATTTGCAGGTGAGTGGCCAAACCCTTAGACACACCTTTGAAAGTATTGGACGAGTGACAACTGGGTGACACAAATTAAACTGAGAGTCGGTGGGCTTAGTATGGAGATTGAACCCAATTTCCCCGTTTCCAAATGTGGATGTGGTGTCCATGAAAGTACTATTGGAAATGGACATTAACGAATGAACTTAAAACGGAATAGTGGAAATAGTTTGCAATCTTGATAACGTCATTGAGGCTTTCACGACAATAAACCCACTTCGAAGACACAACCCAGATTACTTTTGCCCCTTGCAGGACTTTCACCTGCAAGTCCAGGATGGTCAACTCACCAAATGTATATGTAACAAGAAGAGAAAATGCAATTGACCAGACCAGGACATTACAGGGATTTAAACAGTACCAATTAAAGTTAACATTTTGCAAATTTTATGGTCGTTATAACGATCTAATTTACCAACACAACCTGTCATTGGGTTAAGTGCTGTCTGACGTGTTTCATACCAATTGTAGGCCGTTCTTTACGCACATATTTTGACTACAGATTACTCCATTTATCTGATCAAGATATAGGGGGCTCATGGCGGGTGTGACCGGTCGACAGGGGATGCTTACTCCTCCTATACACCTGATCCCACCTCTAGGGTGTCCAGGTATCCGTGTTTGCCCTATTTTGAATTTTGTATTCTTTGTAGGAGCTACGAAATTGATCACTGTTCGTTATCTTTACCTTTTTACCTTGAATACATCAACCCAGGATCTTAATCCCCCGGCAGGCATTTCCACTTGTTACTTCCAATTCAGTTTCACAAGTGCCAACCATAGGCCTAAATTTTGCAGCCCTTCATCGGCAATGGTGACGTCTCCATATGAACAAACAATTCTCGAGCACGGTAAACAATATACAACCGACTGACCAACCTAATAGGACGGGAGAACATGCAACAGACCAGACCAGGACTCGAACCCAGGCCCCTTGAATCTCTGGTCAGGAGCTTTACCAACTGAACTATCAGGCCACCTGCGATTGAACCCGTCTGACTGTTACAATAACTTTTATTGACTACTTCGACTTTTTACTAGTTATTATTTTTAGGATGAAATCTATCGACTATTTTTGTATGACTATGTTTCACTGGTCACTGAATCATTTCGCTCTAGAACAGGTAAAACGTATTTGGCCGGGTGTCTACTAGTATATTCCGGATGTTGGCCGAAGCGTGCAGACGTCAGACTCCCCGCTGAGTGATCCTGGGAAGTGTAACTGAACTGTGCGGGATTTTTTTCTTGGGGGATGTTTCATGTATGGTTGCAGTTTTTACCTGTGTACGGAAGCCGATATGTGCCAGGGTATAGAATTAATATTCATTTAACTGGCGGTCGCCACTTAATTTATGTGCATGACGGTCGCCATTTAATTTATATAGCGGTCGTCCGTATTCAACCCCCCCCCCCCCTCTCCTTCTCACTCCCTTCCAAAATGAAAGGGGTGCAACCCCTTTAATCTACATCTGCAATACAATTTACACAAAAGAGAAGGAAATATCTATGAAGTGAATGGCTACAGGGGTATTTCTATTGTTAATTCCTTTGGGAAACTATTCGCTAGTGTCTTGAATAATAGAATTTTGAAATGAGATAACAAGCACAATATAATGACTGATGCACAGTTTGGTTTCCGACAGTACAGTAAATGCAATATTTGTTTTGCAATCATTGATAAACAAACCGTTTATATTATTGTTATGTAGATTTTCAAAAGGCGTTTGACTCTATTAATAAGTATAAGTTATGGTTCAATGTTTAATGTTGGAATTCGAGGGAAACTGCTTCAAGTTATCCAGTCTCTGTGCAGTAGTGCGAAATCATGTGTAAAATTTGATGCGGTTTTAAGCGATTTTTTTTTTATTTTTTTTTTAGCGAAATGGGTCTTATACAGGGCGAAGTGTTATCGCCATTACTCTTTGCTCTTTATGTTAATGATTTTCATATAAATTTCGTTAGTAATAATTATCCATCTATTGATTTATAATTGATTAATATTTTCTTAGTAATGTATGCTGACGACATGGTAATCATATCGGAGACTCCATCGGGGTTACAAAGTATTCTTAATTTTCTCCATAATTATTCTAATGATTGGGATCTGATTGTGAATGTGTCAAAAACCAAGGTTGTCATTTTTAGAAATAGTGGAAAAATTATGGGAACTGAGAAATGGATGTATAATCATCAATGTCTTGAAGTTGTAAATACATTTAAGAATTTAGGAATGTTGTTTAATTACAGTGGCTTTTTTTTTTAAAACACAAAAATATGTTGCCGAACAAGGACGTAAAGCACCTTTACTTTGAGAAATCATTATTTTAATGTTGAAACACAATGTCCAATTTTTGATACTTATGCACACAGTATTTTTTCATATGTATGTGAAATTTAGGGTTTTCATAAAGCACCGGACATTGAAAAGGTGTATCTTTCTTTTTGTAAAGAAATGGTAGGGGTAAACAAAAGAACCAACAACTGTGTGAACTTGGTAGATTCCACTTTACATCAGAAGAAAATTGAGAATTTTTAAATTCTAGTTAAAAGTGAAAACCACGAATAACTGTTTTGAAAGATTGTTATGGAAATATGATTACAAACAGTGACAGCTGGATTGTTAATTTAAAACATGACCTGCCAAGTATTGGTTTAGAATATTTGTTTGAAAAGTCGTGTGTGGATCAACTTAAAGATTATAACGTAATAGACTTCAGATCATTGGATATTTACAAACAAAACCTAATGCCGTCTCCTTCAAGTTCACCAAAAAGTGTTCTTTATCTACATTTGATAGATAACTTTTGTTTACGATCATATCTCAAAAGACCAATTAACTCAAAGGGGGAAAATTATCATTAAATTCAGAACGTCTTCACATTCTTTGAATATTGAAAAAGGCAGGCATAACAATGTTTTGAGGACTGCGAGGCTTTGTAAATTATGTCATTATAATGATATCGAAGATGAGTTTCATTTTATCATGAAATCTCCATTTAACGTTGATTTGAGGGGAAAAAAAATCAAGGGTTTCTATTACACAAAACCAAGTGTCCTTGAATTTGTTAAGCTCTTAAGTTATTTTAGTATTGTTAATAATGAACGAGTATTGCTATGGAGTCTTATTTATACGTACATATAGGTACCTCAGCAACTCTCAACAAAGTGAATTGTTATTCATATCTTAAAACGGATATCACTTGTGAAGTTTTACTACGCTTTTGTCCAGTGTCCACTCTTGTTTGTTTTTCACTGACTTCACGTGGAGTGAGGCAGAAATGAAGGCCCTTGTCCAGAAAGAAGTGAAGTCTCAGAGTCCGAGAAAATGACATCGGAAACTCTCTCTCTCTCTCTCTCTCTCTCTCTCTCTCTCTCTCTCTCTCTCTCTCTCTCTCTCTCTCTCTCTGTGTGTGTGTGTGTGTGTGTGTGTGTGTGTGTGTGTGTGTGTGTGTCTCTCTCTGTGTGTGTGTAACGCGTGCCAAATGGACACGTTAACTGCCCGCCTGCAACTAAACACGTCTAAATATATTGATATTTTTAAAAAAGAAAAGAAAAAGAAGTTTGTATGTGTTATTTCAACTCCACACTAAAGCATGAAAGTTCCATGAACATATATCTACATTAAACAGAAAAGTTCAATCAAAAGTGGGAAAAAACACAAATTCTTTGAAAATCTGGATCACATGTATCACTCTAATTATATCACATGACTTTAGAATCGTGATTTGTTTCCGATTCGATCAAACCGTAACAAAGTTTTCTATATAGTATGTATATTACATGTATGTCAATTTCGTCTGTCACTTCACATTGAAAAATTGTAAAAGAAAGTCCCCCCCCCCACCCCTCCCGAGATCACGAGTTTACTCCATTTTTGTCGAGACATATCGTGTCTTGCACTCATTACGCCCTTCCCTTGTAGAAGATAGCAGCGACTAACCAGCAGCCATCAAGTCCGTACAAAAGAAAATCCATCAAAGTACTGAGAGTACTAAGATATTTTACTAAAAATTACCAAAAATTGATATTTTTCTCAAACAATTGATAAACGTATTCTTGATTAACAAGTGTGATATCTGAAAGCAATTGAGTTCACCTAAAAGTTCCTATTGTTACATCACATAGGGTCATAATAAAGGTAAATAGCAGGAAAGGAATATGCAGGTAAGATGGGTACCCCAAGGATTATCATTTTCCACCCTCAGTTTGGGGTTGTAGGGGTACCACTTGAGGCCTATTGAGGGAGGGGCCACTTTTCAGACCTCTCTAATGATTGCGCACAGGGTGATTGATTGAAACAAAACTACTAAAGGGAAAAGGCAGTCTGACATATAGAATCCTTAAAAGGGGCACATTGGCCTTTAAGGACAATTGAGTTCACCTGAAAGTTCCTGATTTTACAAACCAGTCGCAGTAGCTCAATGGTAGAGTCTTTGCTTTGTAACCGGGAGGTTGTGTGCTCGAACCCCGTTCGTGACATGGCCGCGTCAAACCGAAGATGTAAACAAACACTCGGCAGTTAGAAGTGATAATCATGGGTCTTTCGCATATGACATTAAAAACGGAAGTCCCGTGTCGCGGCAGACGTTGGCACGTTAAAGAACTCTCACTGCTAAGGCCGTAAACTCTAAGCATAGGTCTGAATTTGTGGTACTTCACCTACAAGGTGACGTCTCAATATGAGTGTAAAATTCTCGACGGGACGTTAAAAAACAAACCAATCAATCTAAAAATCACATAGGGTCATAATAAAGGCAAATAACAACTTTATCTGTGAAGACTCGGAGAAAGACTAATGATTTAGTATGAAACAAAACTGCTAAAGGGATAGAGAACAACGTAGTCGAACATATAGAACCCTTTAGAGGGGTCACATAGGCCTTTAAGGGCAATTGAGTTCACTGAAAGTTCCTAATTTTACATCACATAGTCATAATGTTGGTTAATAACAACTTTGTCTTTGAAGAGTCCACAAAGGGAGCATGCAGCCAAGAAAGGGGACAACAAGGACTATCATTTCCCGCCCTCAATTTGGGTCTGTAGGGGTACCACCTGGGGTCCCCAGAGGGTGGGGGTCACTTGTCAGACTTGTGAGATTGGGGTGATTAGATAGAACAGAAATGATACTAAGATAAAGAACAATGTACCGGTAGTCGAACATGCAGATCCCAAGAAAGGGGCCACATCAGCTTTTAATGACATTTGAGGTCACCTGCAAGTTCTTAATTTTACATCACTTAGGGTCATAATGAAGATTAATAACAACTTAATCACCCCGTGTACGAGGATCCCCTTGCTTGTCATAAGAGACGATTAAATGGGGTAGTACTTCGGATGAGACCGCAAAAACCGAGGCCCCTTGTCAAAACAGGTGTGACACGATAAAGATCCCCCTGCTCAAAGGTCGTTACCGCCGAGCACAGGCCTAAGGGCAGCCCTTCACCGACAATTGTGACGTCTCCATATGAGTGAAATATTCTCAACTGGTATACAACCAACCAACCAACCAACAACTTAATCTTTGAATACTCAAGGAACCCTTGGAATATCATTTCCTGTCCTCAGTTTGGGGCTGTAGGGGTAATATCGGGGGCTTCTCGAGGGTGGGGCCAATTTTTAGACCGCTCTAATGATTGAATACGGGGTGATCGATTCAAAGAAACCCAATAAAGGGATAGGGAACAAAATTGTCAAATAAATGAAACCTTAGAAATGGGTCATATAGGCCTTTAAGGGCAAATGAGCTCAACTGAAAGTTCCTAATATTACATCATTTAAGGTCATAATGAAGGGAAATAAGTTCACCTGTGAAAAGACAAAGAAAGGAATATGGAGGGTATCGTTTTCCATTCTCAATTTCGAACTGTAGGGGCATTGCCTGGGGCCTCCCAAGGGTGGTGTCACTTTTGATACCTTTGTAATTATTCAATACGGGGTGATTAAATGAATCGCAAAGACTAGACTTTTTGATATCATAATCAGTTGTTTCTTCAACAAAAACGGAAAACGGAAATATTCATATCTAGTGATTAGTCATTCAAAAACTTACTTTGTTAAACACCACTCTGATTCCACGCACAAGTACTCTGAAGTTGAAATAAAAAATATGCTAGAGTTCCTCATTGACAATATCTTCGTGGTCTTTGGTGATCAGGTCTTCCAACAGTCTGTTGGAATTCCCATAGGCACGAATTGTGCTCCTTTGTTAGCTGACCTATTTTCATATTCATATGAAGCAGAATTTATTCAAAAACTTCTACGTGAGAAGAAAAAACCTCTCGCTGTGACCTTCAATTCGACTTTTAGATATATCGATGACGTTTTGTCTATTAACAATGATAGCTTTCATTCATATGTCGATTTGATATATCCCTGTGAGCTCGAAATAAAGGACACCACAGAGTCGTCCACTTCTGCTTCATACTTAGATATTTTATTGAAAGTAGACATTAACGGCAAACTGACAACTCAATTGTATGACAAACGGGATGATTTCAGCTTCTCCGTCGTCAACTTCCCATATTTATGTAGCAATATTCCATTATCACCTGCATATGGTGTTTATATATCTCAACTGATTCGATATGCAAGAGCTTGTTCTGGGTATAGTCAGTTTTTAAATCGAGGTAAGCTACTGACAAACAAGTTGATGGTACAGGGATTTCAACAGTCTCGATTGAAGTCAGCATTTCGCAAATTCTATGGTCGTTATAACGATCTAGTTCGTCAATACAACCTCGCATTGGGTCAAATGCTGTCTGACGTGTTTCATACCGATTGTTCAGCCGTTCTTGGCACACTGATTTTGACTGCGGATAACTCCGTTTACCTGATCAGGATATGGGGTTCACGGCGGGTGTGACCGGTCAACAGGGGATGCCTACTCCTCCTAGGCACCTGATCCCACCTCTGGTGTGTTCAGGGGTCCGTGTTTGCCCAACTATCTATTTTGTATTGCTTGTAGGAGTTATGAGATTGATCACTGTTAGTTATCTTCACCTAACAGAGAACCATGTAAACGAACCCACAGAACCCTAGAAAGGGAGGAAGACCACTTGAGAGGGTAATTGAGGTCACCTGAAAGTTCCTAATCTTACATTAGATAGGGATTTAATGGCCAATAACATCTTAATCTTTGAAGAGTCCACGAAAAGAGTATGGAGGTGTGGCGGGTCTGATTTTTTATTACACAGAGTTGCATTTAATTCAAGCCCCGATTGTTACATCAACTTCTTATTACATTTGAAGTTCATATATTACTGCCAGTCATTTATTTTTGAGTACTTTTCATGTTTAGATATGGTTGGTGCATTCCGTGTTTTTATATTAAACAGGATGTGTCAGCCCTGTTATCACTCTTTCCTAAGTAAATAGGTTATCTGTTTCCCGATTGGATAAGTCAGGATGGTTTCTTTGGTTCTGATTGATTCGGGGTATACAAGGTGTTTAGTTTTCTCTTATTCTGAGCAAATATACCTCAAGGGTTTAAAGCTCTGAATAGTTTCTAGCATGAAATAAGCATGATTTTTGCTAGAATAGGAGTTAGGGACTGCTAAAATCCTCAAGATTAAAGCTGACATGAATTAATAAATACGTACATCTTTCTCATCTTATCCGCCATATTTCTTTCAGGTAGCCTAATTTACTCTACCCGTATATACCCCAAATGTGATTGTCACACCTGAGTGATTTTTCTAGGTGGACTCGACCAGTGCACATCTCCGATAGTAATATATAGGGAATGAGAAACAAATAAAATAACATTTTAAAACATTATGCTTTACTAAAAATTACAAAATATTGATTGTATACTAATGCAACATTCTGGAAGTTTAGATAAGTTAGACAAAAATGCAAAAAAAAAGAAAAGGAAAAAAAAAAAAAGCTTTTCTTGCATACTTGTAGGTGCACGCAAGTATTTGCATTTTCTAATAAAATAAATGCGGATAAATCATTTGCCAATTACATACTGATAGAATGGAATAGGCAAAGAGCATAAAATATATTATTTATATCAATTCTTGCAAAATAAAGGTGCATGCCATATGCATAATATGCAATGCACAAGGTATAATCGCAAAAAAAAAGTATCAAATACGGGCGTCTATTCAACAGGTATCGGAGATGTGCACTTACCGAAAATAATAGATTCTCTTTATTCTGATAAATCCACGAAACAAAATGATAAACTCCATTTGTATCTCGTTAGAACTTTACAACACGTTGTCATTCCATTACACAGACTGCGACACACTTCACCCGTGCCAAACAGTGTGTCTTCAATCAGGGGAGATGTCAGAATCGAAAAATTTTCCTGTATTGAATGCCTGTCTGTCCGAGGGTTTGCAGTTTATAGAAATGGGGTATCTAATATCTGGTTGGATATATTGCGTGCACAATTCAAAATTTCTCGATGATCATATACAAACTTGGATATACAAATAAGGGAATAATGATCGAAAATATACATCTGTGTGCAAATGCGTCTATTACATTTGCAATGCATAATAAACAGTTCATTACACAAAGACACATATGAAAGGGAATTTATAAACGAAAATATAGTTTTGTTGTCTCTTTTGGAACCACATAATTATTTACGGTCTCTGTATGTCCATATTCATTGAGAGAGAGAGAGAGAGAGAGAGAGAGAGAGAGAGAGAGAGAGAGAGAGAGAGCGACCGTCCTACTTCGATTTATAATATATCATTTCACAGAAGGAAAGAAAATTGATCCCTTATATAAATGTAAGCTTTCAAGCATTAAAAATTTCCAGCTATTTAAAAATTTGTGATTGACAATATATTGGAAACTTACAGGAGTTGATGCTTATAATTGAATTCATTACAAATTTAAAAAAAAATATTAGTTTGAACTGTGCATGTAGAAAATACTTAATTTGTATGTTAGAATAACGGGGGAAAAGTAAATTGTCAAAAAAAGTGGGGAAAGCAGACCAGCCTTCCTGCCCACCCCAACCCTCTGTTTTCGTGCCTGAAACAACATATCAATTCGTGTTGAAAGAAAGGTGCATATCTACATTTCATTAAATTCCAAAGGAGCTCGAATTTGTGTGTTCCCCTATTAATTATTTTGTATGCAAGATTCGTTCCCGAATTTAGAATCATGCTTTCAGTCAGAGCAGAAATGAATTCATGTTGAAGTATGTATAAGTTAGAGTATATTAAGTGAAATCTTAATGGATAAGAAGGGGCGGAGCGAACGTTAGTGAGCGAGCCCCTTCTTATCCAATAAGATTTCACTTAATATACTCTAACTGGCTTAGAATGTAACCTAGTTTTTCATTGGCTGGGGACATTTACAATGTCATAAAATTTATTTTCAAATAGCCAATCACAGTCAGTCACGTGATATCTCTCTGTTGGGAATTCTTAATGAATAAGTGAGCCACTTAATGAACAACTTCTTGAAATCTGATTGGTCGACAAACTAGGTTATATTCTAAATCTAGTTTGAATGCAAATGTTGGGTTCCTTCTTTTAATTTCATCACACTCATTAGAAACCCCTCTACCAAACTATGCAGCTTTGTTTTTATTGATATCTAAATCGGTATAAATGAATCCGGATATAAATTATATAATGTTTTTTCATGATCATATAGATATTGATACTGATAATGAAAAAAGAAAATGTTTATACCCTTGCCTTCTGCATATCATACTAATGCATTACAGTATATTGACATTGTATCATATCAAATAAAAGCTCAACACGAATTTTACTGATTTATGCATACTAACATCTTATCGAATACATTTGAATTTGATATTTCTACGTACAGCGGTATGGCCATTGCGCCAGATCTACGAAATGAAAATATTTATGAATAAATTACACTCAAGCCTCGAAGTAATCATTATGGCATGTTACAGAAACGTTAAAACACACAAATGCTATAGTCCTGCAATGCATGCATGCGATTTTTCTGAATACATGTATTTATATGTATTCATGAATGAAGTTCCTACGCTTGAAAATATCTTGGTCTTTATGCATTTTGTTTTGTGATTTTGGTTTACCATTTCTTACACTGTGTAAGTGAAGGAAAACTTGGTAAAGGGTGCAATTCTACATGCACCATACAATTAGTATACATGCATGTGTTGCAAAACAAAATGTACATGTAATAACCAGATATATATCGTCATTTTTCATGGGGGGGGGGGGGGGGGGGGGGTACAACAGGGGATAAAATGGAAAATTGGATTCTTCAAAATTTCTTGCCATTCAAAATAATAATTAAAAAAGATGAACGAAAACAGCAATAAAACAAAACAAAACACCCAAACAAACCAAGATGTTTTGTCCGATGTTCAAAGTCCCAATGTGGGGTGAAGGGTTAAAGAGTCTTTTACTTTGACTACCTCAATAATTTTCCCCTACACTTCATTTTCTTCAATCGTTGGGGGTCGGATGGGGTGGTTAGAGTCCTCTACTATGAGTGCCTCATATCTTCATTTTCTTAATTGGTGGTGGTGTGTGTCTTCTACTATTATATCAGAACTTTCAAGCTGGGGTAAGTGGGGGAGGGGTTGTCACTCAATGTATCTTTTATTTGCAATACAAACTAACAAAAAATGGATATTGTTATTAAAGGTGGGTGACAGACACTCTTGTCCTCTCCCCTTGATGTTTGATAACGACGCAAAATGTGATAAACTCGATTATTACATTTTGCATTAGTACAATTTGCGTCGAGTTCGACGCAGAATGTAATAACGCAAAATGGCATGGATATATAAGATTTATTGAGCGCCAAATTATCATAAAATGAAGTAATTGAAAATAACATTATTTCAAAATATGTTTAATTTTTAATTAATGCGTGCTTTAAATGAATCAAATAAATCTGTATTATCAATTAATGAGAGCAATATTGAGTTACTAGTACTGTTCTCTTTTTATTGAATTAACGATATCATTTGTCTTAATAAGAGCACGATTATTACAAGATCATCGGTCCCCCCCCCCCCTCTCTCTCGTCGTTATCTCTCTCGTTGTTCTCTCTCTCTCTCTCTCTCTCTCATCCCATACACTCGTACAGTGTTGTATATGCAAATTTATGTACCTAAATGATTTCCTGATTTATAAATCTGCAATACCTTGACCAGTAAAGCATATGCGCACAATACAGGGTAAATATTATACTCTGATACTTCCCCTGATTGAAGATAGCTGATCGGCACGGGCTAAGTGTGTCGCAGTCTGTACAATGGACAATGTTGTTTACTGTTGGAATGCAAATGGAGTTTATCGTTTTGTTTCATGGATTATGCAAATAAAGGGAGTTTTACTACTACTTAGAGTATTTTCGACAAGTGTACACGTACATCTGCGGTCCTTTACTGATATTACGAGTAGGCCCAGGTAAATAGTCGTCCGCATTCGATGCGTTTTCATGGCGAGCATACATGCCATTTTTATAAGTACAGTAGTATTTATGTCTTTGCCTTTTACTTGAAGTAATTGTGAATGGTATAGATTGTATGCTCTTTGCTTATTCCATTTTATCAACAGATAAAAGATGAAAAATTTCTCCGCATTTTTGTGTAGTTTTGACATATTTACTGCAAATGTACGCACGTTCACGTAAAGAAAAGGCATTCTATATATATTTATCCAAATATATATATTTAGAATGATTTACTACTGTACGATATGTTTATTATAATTTTGAGCACTGCGTGGTGTTCCAAAACGTGATTTCATTTCTTCTTGATGTTCTATAAATTAGTATCGGAGATGTACGTGTTACCTGTCGAAGCTACCCGCACAGGTAAATCGAAGACACTGATGTGAAGTGAAGCGTAGCAAAGCTCGTCCCCTTATATACCATGCGAACCCCGATACATATAACAATAGAATTTCCAACTAATATGGCGGATTAGCAAAGAAATATGGCGGACATATAGAATTATACTATATTTATTAATTCATGTCAGCTTTAACATCAAGTATTTAGTATATTTTTGATAAGGCATTAGTATATTTTATAACGTAGTTTTTCAGTTTATTAGGTTCCCCTAATAGTAGGTTTTATACTTAGTAATATATATTTTTCAGGTTCAATCATGTCGATATAGTTTATCTTTAAAAGGTATACACTACATAGATCAAAGTTTGTCTCGTTTCATTTCTATTTTTGGAAGTTTTTACCATTATGGAGGCCCTGTAGGGACATATTTAGATATTTACTCCGTCACATCTCCTTACCTTTCTTAACAGATTTTTCTCATATTATTGAGCCCTTTTTGTTAATTTACCCAGTTAATTCTTATTCCTCGACACTCAATGTACTTCATTTTTATTGATTTATTTCAACTCTGATACCACTTTGTTATTTTTTCGATGTAATTTGTTGTCAGTTACAAGATAAATCAACCCTTTATCATTAATAAATTATAAACCCCTTACTGGTGTTTTCATTCCGATACGTTGACCATAGTTCCGGGATTCCCTTACCTGGGTTGAATAAGATTAATAGTATGGTCCTCAACTGCAAGTCCTTTCCCACCTGCTTACCAACATGCTTGGATGGATAGGTAGATGTAATGAGATGTATTTTTTTGGGGTTCCTGAATTTTGTTCATGTTCACAACTTATAGTTGTTTAATATATCAATAAGCACCGCTTGTACTGAAACCATAAATGAAGAGAAAATTCGAACTGTCTGCACACTGATACTAGAATTGTTTTCTTTTGGAAAGAAGAACCTTCTGCGATAATAGTTTCCCAACTCACGTTCTCGTGAGAACTTTGGCGAAGTTATTTCGTGACACCATCTGACAATAAACGACAAGGAATAGTGATCAGACATACTCCTTGAACAGCGTAATAAGGCTCATCTGTCATAACAAACTAATGAATTTGAAATTATGTTGTTTAGCGTGCTTTTCATGGCCATCTATATCAAACAAATGTATGCGCTGAAGAAACATGTATAGCAGTATAGAATCAAGCAACAGAAGCGCCATCTTGATTAACGGAGCCTGGAAAAACCGTACCTCAGGAGACAGCAGTCTATGGAAAACTATGCCAAGTGAGTCAACGGACATGGTCTTCTGTATGACAAATGTAATATGACCCATCCACCACAATCTATAATTGGAGCAACAATTTTGCAGCTCAATAGCAGTATGGTGTAAGTAATATGGAGATTCAAATTCAAAATTTATGTAAGCTCCAAACAGGTGGTGCTTCAAACACATGGAAAGTACACCTGGTGCTTCAAACACATGGAAAGTACACCTGGTGCTTCAAACACATGGAAAGTACACCTGGTGCTTCAAAGCGATGAAAATCACGGGTATAGTGCCTCAAATACAAAATATATGGAAAGCATAGGTGGTTTTACAAATAAAAAATAGAATGGAAGCAGAAGTGATGCTTCAAACACATGGAAATCACAGGTAGTGCTTCAAACACATGAAAAGCAGGGGTTATGTTTCAAACATATGAAAAGCACAGGCGGTACTTCACATACAAAACAAATGGAAGCACATATACTGCATCAAATACTAGTACATGAAAAGCACAAGTGGTGCTTTCAACACAAATTACATGTATACATCGAAGCCAGAATAGCAAGTTGTTATTTACCTTCATTATGACTCTAAGTTATGCAAAATTAGAAACTTTCATTTCATTCAATCACCCCACAGAGGTATGAAAAGTGACCCCACCCTCGGAAAGCCCTATTTGGTATCCCTACAGCCCAAAACTGAGAAAAAGATCAACTCTTTGAAGAGTCCACAGAAGGAGTATGTAGGCAAAGGCAGGGATACCAAAGACTATTATTTTCCATCCTTGGTATAGGGCTGTAGGAGTACCACCTGGGTCTTCCCGGGGGCGGGGCCCCTTTTCAGACCTCTCTAGTGTTTGTATATATGGAGATCAAATGAAACAAAACAGCTAAAGGGATAGAGAACAATGTAGTCAAGAATGCAAAACTCATGAAAGGTAATTGAGGGCAGCTGAGCTCACCTGAAAGTGAAAATGAAGGAGAACTGCGTAATAGGTAGACAATAACGTATTGAAACAAGTAGAACTCTATAGAGGAGTCACATAGGGCTTTAAGGGCAATTGAGCACCTGAAAGTTCCCAATTTTACATAACGTACAGTCATAATGAAGGCAAATAATAACTTAATCTTTGAAGAGTCCACAAATGGAGTATAAAGGCAAGATAAGGGATCCAAAGGACAATCATTTTCTGCTCTTTATTATGACCTTAAAGACCCAATTTTAAGTTAACACCCAAAATTGTAAGTCACCTGTCAATCAAACATTTAACAATATATCTCAGGTGGAGTGACATCTGCAGAAACTGTCGCCTGGAGGGACCCAAGAGAGGTGTTTTGATAACAATAATAGCCAGTACCTACCAGCATTCTTTGGACCTTGATGAAACCCTATATTCTAGAGTTTTGATAGCATTGGCCTGTCCACAACTGCTATTTTCTCGTAATTCAATTGTTTTTAAAAAGACCTCTGAACAATGCAATGTTAATATAATTGTATTTCTCCGTCTATATACATGTATCATAAATCAAACAATAGTTTGCACATTAATTTCTAAAAATTGTAACTTATTGAAATAATTTATGTCACCAATTTATGATACCTCTATATTTATAACAGAAATCATTCATTGATTCAGAGAGAGAGAGAGAGAGAGAGAGAGAGGTAGAGGTGGGTGTAGACTGTGTGTCAGCTACCCTTAGGAATACAACCATTATTCAAACACTATGACCACAGAAACCCTGCAGATGGCCCTGAGACAGGTCCTGTGTATATGAAAACTATACACTACACCCTGATGTCTTGGCAAGGTAAATTTCAGGTAAATAACAATGACCATAGATGAGCTCCGCCCACATCCAGTGATTCATGAAGAAACCGTATGGTATTTTTGTTGGGTCTTTAAATGATGTACAATTGTGAATTTTCAGGTGAGCTCAATTGCCCTTAAAGGCCTATGTGACCCCTTTTAAGGTTCTATTTGTTTGACATTGCTCTCTATGCCTTAAAAAGTTTAGTTTCATTTGATCATCCCATATTTAATCATTAGAGGTTTGAAAAGTGGCTCCGCCCTTGGAGCCCCAAGTAGCATCCCTACAGCCTCAAAGTAAGGATGGAAAATGATAGTCCTTGGTGTTGCCTATCTTCCCTGCATACTTCCTTCGTGGACTCTTCAAATATCAAGTTGTTATTTTCCTTCATTAAAACCCTATGTGATGTAAAATTAGGAACTTTCAGGCAATTGCTTTTAAAGGCATATGCGGCCCCTGTTCAGAGTCCCACGTGTTCGACTACACTGTTATCTATCCCTTTATCAGTTTTCTTTCATTTGATCACCCCATATTCAATCATTAGAAAGGTCTGAAATGTGGCCCCACCCTCGAGGACCCCATGTGGTACCTCTACAGCCCCAAACTGAAGGCAGGGAATGATAGTACAAGGGGTTCCCTTCCATGTGTCTGTACTTCTTTTATGGACTCTTCACAGATTAGTTATCAATCTTCATTACGACTCTATGTAGTGTATCATTAAGAACTTTCAGGTGAGCTCAATTGCCTTCAAGTATCAAACTTGATAAATAAGAATATGTTTATTAATTGTTTGAAGAATGATCAATTTTGATGTACTACATGTGTATGGGTTAATTTTAAGTATTCCGTCTGAGTACTCTCAGTACTTTGATGAACTTTCTTATTGGCCGATAGCTTCTACGGCCTTATTGGCTGCTAGCTTCAGCCTAGTTGTTGAAATAACAGAATAAGTAAATTGTAAAAAGGGGACAGACTAGGCCCCCTGTCCACCACAGGCACTTGTTTCTGTAAATAACTTATGGCCCCTGTATACTAATAACAACACCGTGTTATTATTAGTATACAGAGGTCTTAAGTTATTTACAGAAACAAGTGCCGTGTTATTATTAGTATACGGAGGTCTTAAGTTATTTACAGAAACAAGTGCCGTGTTATTATTAGTATACAGAGGTCGTAAGTTATTTACAGAAACAAGTGCCTGTGCTGCCCATCCCAATCTCCAGAATTATTTGATTACAAACAACCTTCATTCGGCCATTTCTAATTAATACACGAATCAAGTGACATTCATGTGTTCAGTTCAGACTTTCAAAGGTAAGATCATTGGTGGTCTTATCTGTGTAGAGCTGTGTATTTTGTAATAACAATATCATACCATAAGTTTAGGAGAAATGAAAATAACAAATACCTCTTAGTAATACGTTGTCTTATGCTATTGCAGCCTTAAAGTTAGACAGAATTTTGCGTCTGAGTTATATACATCATGTTGGGGTTACCCTGATACGCGTGGGGCTATTTATAGATGCCCAACAGTCAATGTATAATTTATGCATACCCACTATATTTACTTTTTTAAATATTCTTTTCACCGTTTTCCTTTACATATTTTCAAACATGTGATTAGGGGAAAGTTAATAACTTTAAAAACTAATTAATCTGCTTTAAATAAAAGTAATTCTGTACAAATGTAGTGATTTTTATTTCTACAGCCTTGGTTTCGTAATCTCTATTTAGCTAGTTTTGCTGGTATTTCAGTATGATAATTCTATTTACTTTGAATTTTCAGCTGTTACTTACGTAAAACCCCTTTATTGTTGGTTGTTTTTAAGTTAGGTCACGTGTAGCTGCAGAACTGTAGCTCTCTGAAAAAATATTTTGACATAACAGAGAGCTACAGATCCACCCCGTATAAAAACCTTCGATTTACGGCGCACAAAATATATCATTTGAAGCTGGGAGTTTTCAGGTGGTATGGGGCTTTAATGAATATTTGAAGGTACAAGTATAGTAGGAAAATATGTTAAGATTTTTTTTATATTAAATTTATGAGACAGCAACCCAAGAATACAACGACATAAGGCCTCAACCGTGCGCAGCTAGGCCATGTGTTGACATTCCACATGTTTTACTTTAAAAACAGGAAGTGTCACCCATGTTGGCAGTCTTTCCGTAGTACTTTTGATAGCTGTGTTCTGATTGGCTAAGTTAGTCTCAGGATCTTTGATATCTATTGGCTTTTATTTTTGGGCCTAGCTAGAGATTTAAAGCCGTGTTCGTGTAGTTTTCTTTACTTGGGTTGGGGAACACGACCTCATGGTTAGTTCCTCTTTACTGTGCTAGGAAAACCTCATGGTTTATCAGCACTATTTCATGAGTACTTTTGTGATAGGAAAATCTTATGATTTAACAGCTTAAGTCTCCCCTTACCAAGTCCAGCCTGGTCTATGGATATGTAGATAACAGGTGTAAATTCTAGAACCACTATTTATCATTATTTTGCCCTTTATATTTTTCGTGTTGTTTATTTTCTGGGTCAGTTATTTTTAGAGCCCAGACTTTACATTAATTTTGATAGTTCAACTTTAGAGTGTTATATATTGTGTGATGTAGCTCATCTCTATATTTTCCACCTCACTGGTTTATTTACAGACTAGGATTTTTAAGCATTTTTCTAAGTAAGGAGGCCCAGTAGGGACATACATCTTTTTTTTTTTTGTCTTCTACATTCCTGCCATTTTTTTTAATGAATGAATGCTAAATTAAATTATATTTCAGTTATAACTTTATTCATTCCTGTGAAATTTCCATAGACTTTGCTACTTGTTAAATTTTTTATCATTACTTATTAAATGTATTTGTTATCATTTACAAAGGTTAATTCTCACTTTATTAAACTTATAAAACTTTAAACAGTGTTTTCATTTAGCGTTGATCATAATTCTGAAATCCCCTTAGCTGGGTTGATCTTTGATAGTTGGAGGTAGAGTACCGCTATAAGCCAAGTTGGCTGGTAACTTTGATACTTAATCACCAAAGAATTCTACTATCGGTTACACAAATATAATGTAAAACATCAGATCATCTTTAGTAGAATACAAGAATCTGAACACCATAATATATTTAATTTTAGACGATTCCTTATTGTAAATGTGATTATTAATTATCCATTGTAGACAGCAAATTTCATATTCCTCCAAAATCAGACAGCAGAAATAACGGGGAATCTATAATCATATATCTCCGTTCGCTTTTGTTATAATACATAATATTATATTGATGTAATGTAATATTATATTAATGTATTAGGTCCGTTTTGGCCGGATGCTAATTTATCTATGTAATTAGTAAAATGTTGTGAATTTCTGTCTTTTCTACAGGGTTTATCTTCAGGGATAGCAGACATACGTATCGGTTGTCTTTCACGACTTCTTGCACTTCTCTCATTCTGTGCAAAGTTTATCGGTGCAGGTGCTCTACTGTCATGCATGAAACATGGTGTCTGCATCTAATAGTCTGCTCAAGCTTGTTTCTGCATCACTGGTAGTCAAATGTAAGCTCCATATCTGAAATTTGAATATGAATACTCTGCTCTTCCACAGTGTCACATTCACCTAATATAAAGGGAGAAGGGGACTAATGACAAACAGACAAAAGCTTACTCCTAGCACCCTGGGTAGATAATAACCTTTCAACTCTATAGGTTGATGTAGCTTTCCCTACATGATAAAAAATTGAAGGGTTTTTCTTCAGGAATCCTGGTCATGGCACCAAAATGTAACAAAAGGGACCAGACTGGGATTCGAACCTGAACCCTCTGAATCTCTAGTAAGATGTTCTAACAACTGAGATATCTGGCTACCAGCAATTCAACATATCCAATCGCCACAGAGCAAATGATTGAACAGTCAAACTTCAGTATCTTGAACATCGATATCTCAAATACTCTGGATATTATGAAGCAACTGCTCTGCATTAATTACTATATAAATCATTAGAATGAACCCTGGTATCTTAGGCATGGAAATCTTAAATACCCTGATTATCTTGAATTGGTATTATGACCCCACCCGCTTTATCTCAAATTCATGGTAATTTGGCACTCTAATGAGCAGGACAGTTAGGTTAAAGTCAGTGTATGGCTTGAATTCAGTCCTTTGTTGATCATATCTGCCATGTAAACACCCTGGTTCATCACGCACAGATTCCAGTTGTCCCAGAGATCAATTAATAATTGTGTCTGTTGACTTTGCAGCCAATTTTGATTTTAATTATGGAAGACAAGTTTAGCAAGTATGAAATCAAGGCAGACTCGGGTATGACACGTAAATTATTTTGAAGATTCAGTACGTTTAAGCAGATAATTACCCAGTAATGCAATGTTTAATATACTAGCTTGTGCAGATAAGTATATCAAAGCAAAAAACAAAAATATCAAAGTGAAGCCTTTTCTATAACTTATAGCAAATAAAAATATTTCCGTGTACCTAGTATATAAGATTGTGGAGATTTTTCAATCAGGCAATCTAAGAAAAGATCTGGCAGCCAATCTTGGGGATAGTTAAATTATTTGCTGTTGGTGTAAAAAGAAAATTATTTGCCAGGATTGCAGTAAAAGACATAGAACAATTTTCTGGCAACAAACCTACATCACAACTTTTTTTGTGAAAGACATTGAAAACACATTCCAGTGAGAAAAAAGTGTCCTTGTATGTGTCCCAATAAGAGATCTCTTGTAACTCTATTGTGACGTAAATCGGTGCATGACTCTATTGTGACGTAAATCGGTGCGTGACTCTATTGTGACGTAAATCGGTGCGTGACTCTATTGTGACATAAATCGGTGCGTGACTCTATTGTGACGTAAATCGGTGTGTGACTCTATTGTGACGTAAATCGGTGCATGACTCTATTGTGACATAAATCGGTGCGCGACTCTATTGTGACGTAAATCGGTGCGCGACTCTATTGTGACGTAAATCGGTGCGCGACTCTATTGTGACGTAAATCGGTGCGTGACTCTATTGTGACTTAAATCAGTCCTCAGACAATAGTGCATGTAGTTTTTTTTGCACCTTATTTTATAAAGATTTTGTCTTGCATATTAAATTTGTGCATTGCAAATAAAATTTATTGAATGTATCATGTTTCCATCATTTTTACATAGATGGAATGGATTTTATATTTATAATGCAACTAATAAGTTGAAATGGCTGACAATTACATGTGTCAGGTAGTGTGAAAAATGAATAAAGCTGTCATATAGTGTGAAAAATGAATAAAGCTGTGAGTGGAATATACATGTACTAGTATAATTGTATAATCTGAAAAAAATCTTAAGGAATAAAACAAAAATTAATGACCGAACAACAATGCATCACAAACAGAAACATTCAGAATGTGTTGAGCTATATCCCAACATAAAACCAACACATGATAAAATTTATCAAATTTTAAGCCAAACTCTCGCTATGTTGAACCCCAGGATATCTAAAAGTTTAATCTGTTCCCTTGAATCCCACATACCAAAGTTTAACTGTGCTTATAGATCTGACATGGTCTTAATGCGGTTGAAAAGACTTATGGCCACATAAAGGGCTGATTTGTCCTTTTCTAAATGTACACAGATGCGACTGTGTCTTGTCCATCAAAATTTCTTCTTCCAGTAGTGCCTGGTTTTCCCTGTAAGAGTTGTCTTTCTTGTCAGATGCACATATATCCGTCAAGCTGATTGTGTGGTATAAACCTTTGAAATATTCACAAGGACAATCTTTTTCACTCATTAGATTTCCCTCACTGGCTACCTTTCCAAGTGTTGACATATGTTGCCAATTCTATAAGGCAACAACAATAGCATATTGTTCAAGAAATTACCCACAATGGGTCCTCATCACAGCATGACCTGAGCAAGTGCACTTTCTCATGTAAATATAATGTTACCTTGATGTGGCCTTGCCATTGCTCCAGGGTTGACATGATGTGAACAAACTGGAGTCTACACTAATATAAGATAGTAGGAATTAAATTAAATAATGTATTCTAATGTGAGAAAATGTTCACAATTCTTTAAACTGATACCTAAAATTTGTAAAACTTTCCCATCTAATCTGATTAAGTTACAGTTTGAAGACATGATTGAATTTATACTAATATATAATATACATGCTTATTACCTTGTCAACTGAATCCACGTTTCTCTTAAGAATTATTATCTGACAGCCATCATATAAATATCTGACAGCCATTATAATTATCAGATAATGGTGGCAGCAGCTGGATAAGTATAGTGGTCACCAGATATCTAGATAACGATTGCAAGTTAATTTTATGTGGCAGCCACCAGAAACTTATTTGGCAGCCAGTCCCCCAGAATTAAATTATTTGGCAGATGACTGATAATAAACTATTTTTCTCAACTGGCTTCGATCCGTATCAAGGTGCTAGCTATATAGCTTGCTTACCTTAAAATTAGTATCTTTGTCTTTGTGCCTCTTTAGAACTTTAAATCTAACTGGAACATGTATTGCTACATGTAAAAATTGCCTACAAAAAAGAAATCTCTGCTGTGGCCTGGGTGGTTATGGTTTGAACAGACTCAAATGAGATGCTTGTGTGCATGTGTGATTAAACCCCACTGTGGCTCCAAATATAATTTGGACAGGACAAACTTGAACCAGAACTATATGAGCTAGGATGTTTGCATATGAGTACTGTCACATTGTACAATTATGATTCATAAGATTTTAAAACATTGTTCCTCATATAAAAAATATAAAAACACTATTGTGGCCTCACCCTTTTCCTGTGAACCAAACTGAATCTACAATATATATGAAGAAGCATGCATTTTAATGTGGACAAGATATGTTTATAAAACACTGATGCCCCCCTATAGCAGCACTGCAATCCTGGTTCCAAAAGGAAGCTCTTGTGAAAAGGAATAAACATGTAAAATATGAAAACCCTACCACTAACCATTCAAAAGTTATGGCCAAATTTTTTTTAAAAGTAGGTAAAACTTCCAGGTCAAGGTCATGAGGGTAAATGTTTTGGTACTAAGATAAAGGACTTGTCAAAGGAATACACATGTGAAATATGAAAGTTCTATCAGTTATGACCTAGGTTAAAGTCATTGAAAGTTGGTATGTGAAACTCCAAGGTTTTGAGGCCAAAGATTTTGGTACCAAAAGAAAGGTCTTGTAAATAGGAATATACATGTGAAATATGAAAGCACTATCACACTAACCATTGAAAAGTTATGACCAAGGTTAAAGTTTTCCAAAGCTAGATCAAGTCATGAGGTAAAAAGAATTGTTACCGAAAGAAAGGTCTTGTGAAAAGGAATACACATGAAATATGAAAGCCCCATCACCATAACCATTCAAATGTTATGACCAAGGTTAATGTTTTTCAAAAGTAGGTCAAACTCCAAAGTGACAGTCACAACACAACGTCATACATTTTGGTACCAAAAGAAAGGAATACACATGTGAATTATGAAAATCGTATCACCATCCATTCAAAAGTTATGACCAAAGTTAAAGTTTTTGAGGACAAACAGATGAACTGGCAAAAAACTGTACGTCCCAAAATCTCCAATTATACAGGGGCATAAATTGTACACTTGTGGTTCTTCAGAAATATTAATAAACTGTACTCTTGTGGTTCTTCAGAAATATTAATAAATTGTACTCTTGTGGTTCTTCAGAAATATTAAGAAAGAAATCTACTTTATATTTCTAAAATTAAAGATCCATCTGGTTGTGGCCCCACCTTAGACCGGGGTGGGTTGCGGGTGTCCTAGTTTGAAAAAAGGGAATCTACATTAAATGAGGAAACTTATAAATTATTTCAAATTTTTATTACACAAAGAAACTCAATTAATTCATGTAAATTTTAGGCTTTCTGGTTCGGTTGTTTTTTAAACACCCTAGACCATTTTCTAATCACATCTCTTTGGAAGGGGGTGTAGTCCTTCATTTTAAGAAACTTTAAATTCCTTTACTCATGCATGCATGTAATTGAGGTGCTTTTCTTTTGATTTTTCTATAATGAATCCCAGAAGTCGAAAATGAAAATTTTACGCACAGACTTTAATCAGCTCACTTGATCTCAAACACAGTAAAATTATAAGTTTTATAAAACACAAGTTTTTTTTATTTTCATGTACAACAAGAGGTACTGTGAGCAATGCTCACTAAGAATACTCCCCGCTTACCCCAATCTCCCAAAGGGTGTTGGTACATATGTAATAGGTATAAACTACCTCTCTTCTGAGTGTAAAAAACAAATGTCATGACAAACCTTGGGTATTCTCGTTTGTAGGGAGAAATGGATTATCTAGGAACACAGCATCTTCATGCGATGAAAAAAGCCGTTAAAGAATTTAAATGGAAACCATATTGCTACTTCGATGTCCAGTGCGCGTGACCTTTGACCTTTTGACCCCAAAATCGATAGGGAACATCTTCATCCCATGGGTAGTCCATATGTATAATATGGTGACTGTAGGTGGAAAGGATAACGCTTTAGAGCCCGGAAACCATATTGCTACTTCAATGTCCAGTGCGCTTGACCTTTGATCTTTTGACCCCAAAATCGATAGGGAACATCTTCATCCCATGGGTAGTCCATATGTATGATATGGTGACTGTAGGTGGAAAGGATAACGCTTTAGAGCCCGGAAACCATATTGCTACTTCGATGTCCAGTGCACTTGACCTTTGACCTTTTGACCCCAAAATTAATAGGGAACATCTTCATCCCATGGGTAGTTCATATATATGATATGGTGACGGTAGGTGGAAAGGATAATGCTTTAGAGCCCGGAAACCATTGTGTCTACAGATGGACGGACGGACAACCCGATTCCAGTATACCTCCCCACAACTTGTTGCGGGGGGTATAATTATCATTTCAACAGAGTATTTTTAAAACTTAGAATGCCAACAGCTAATTTACAGTTGTTTTCTAATGGCTGATAATACAATAAATTAGTATGTATTAACTATAGTGTCCCTCCACAGGTAATGGAAAGATAACTCCATATGGAGTGTTTATCTTTTCACTTGTACATCACCTATATGTAAATGTTTGATTCTCCAATACACTGATTTTTGTCTAATCAGGTCACTCTGCATGATCAGATCGAGAATAAATAACAATGTGACTGGCTAGAGCAAAAAAAAAAAAAAAAAAAGTAAAAGTACAATGTTTGAGACAGAAAATTTAATAACATGGGAGTGGTGTGTTGAAATTAAGACTTAAGGCAGTGATAATCATTGTGTGTATTGGATACTGACCACAACTGAATGACCTCACCTGTGAGAACTTGACCACTGGTCACAGACTAGCTGACAGTCTCTTGAAGATCATCCAATTACAAAATAAGAAGCTGTGCATCTGACGTATGTATGCGACTTTATGTAGCATTACGTGGGACTAGGAGTGTCAAGAAAGTTTAAACTAGTAAACATACTAATTAACCCTCTTATTGATTTTGTGGGAATTATTGAAATCTTTTGTTCCTGAATGATGCATGCATGATGTTGAGGTGAGGTGCACTACATGAGGGTTAGTTAACACAGGTCACGTCGCTTTATAGTAATGATGGGGAAAATTGACCTTTGGCCTATTGGTTAGATCACAGTTAATGAATGCATCGAAGACCCATGACCTTTGATATCAATAGGGGTCATCTACTAGTGATAATGAAGCTGCTTAAGAAGTTTGACAATTAAGAGATTCATAGGGGCCTTAAAAGTCACCTGAGTCACTTGCAACAACTCTTCAAGGGCAGCTCAATCAAACACGGTGTTCATTATATATAATGAACTCAGAAAAATTAATTGTTCTCAGCTTTCTAGATCCCTGAAAGGTGTGGGGAATTTCACAATTTTGGTAAATGCTACATGCTTTTTATAACAATGTCTATAGTATTTCATCACAATGCACAGGAGTAATATAAAGAAGATATATAAGTATCAAAATTAACGCATATATTAATCATAAACCCATTTTGGCCCCACCGTATAGCCTGGTCCATGAATTTCACAATTTTGGTAAAGATCTAACTATGCTGACAGTTTTTCTTCCATTTGTGCAGGGGTAAAGAAAGAAATTTAAAAAATAAATAAATGCAGTTTCACTTTATGGGCCAAAAAGCCCCACCCTAGCACCAGATCTCTAGACCCCAGGGCCATGAATTTTACATTTCTGAGGCATCCTCACTCATCATGATTATACACATAGTTTGTAGTAAACAAGAAAATTCTTTAAAATTGCATACTTAAGGTTTTGACCCCTGCCTTAGCACCAGATTCCCCGACCCTGGGCACATAAAATTACCAATTCCGGTAAAGGTTTCACTCACAGCTTACCATTACTATGTACTCATTCACAGCTTACCATTACTATGTACTCACTCACAGCTTATCATTACCATGTACTCACTCACAGCTTATCATTACTATGTACTCACTCACAGCTTATCATTACCATGTACTCACTCACAGCTTATCATTACTATGTACTCACTCACAGCTTACCATTACCATGTACTCACTCACAGCTTATCATTACTATGTACTCACTCACAGCTTATCATTACTATGTACTCACTCACAGCTTACCATTACTATGTACTCACTCACAGCTTATCATTACTATGTACTCACTCACAGCTTATCATTACTATGTACTCACTCACAGCTTATCATTACTATGTACTCACTCACAGCTTATCATTACTATGTACTCACTCACAGCTTACCATTACTATGTACTCACTCACAGCTTACCATTACTATGTACTCACTCACAGCTTATCATTACTATGTACTCAGTCACAGCTTATCATTACTATGTACTCACGCACAGCTTACCATTACTATGTACTCACTCACAGCTTATCATTACTATGTACTCACTCACAGCTTATCATTACTATGTACTCACTCACAGCTTATCATTACTATGTACTCAGTCACAGCTTATCATTACTATGTACTCACGCACAGCTTACCATTACTATGTACTCACTCACAGCTTATCATTACTATGTACTCACTCACAGCTTATCATTACCATGTACTCAAGTCTCATTACTGGATGTCCAGGAATTACTTTTTAAAGAAATAATACATTTTCACTAAATGGTACGTGGTTGTAGAGAAAGTTTTTGAAAATTCGTCAATTTTTGCCCCACTCATATGGCCCCAGGGGTGTAGGAGTCCTGAAATCTACAATTTATGCTCCCCTTGTCCCAAACATGCTTTATACCAAATTTGAAAAGAACTGGACGGGTATATTATCAAGAAGTTCATTTGTTAACAGAAAATGCACGGCGTACGGTTAAAAACTCATGATGATGGATGCAGATTAATAGCAATTAGGTCACCTGAGTGACTCCAGTGACCTACAAATGTTCAATTGTAAACACACATGCATTTAATGAGTTTCACCATTTTGGCCTCACTCTGGTACTACAACCATGAAATTTACAATTTTGGTAGAGATACCTTTTTTTAAAATATCTATTTAGTTTCAATCTAGTATCATTAGAATTAAAGATGTTATTTAAATGTTTTTCACATGAACACTATATATCAAGCTTGGTCCCAACCTGGAGTCAGAACCTCTACTCTGGGTATCATGAAATTTACAATTTGGTAGAAGCCTTTCTGCTCTACATTACTATATATGCATTTAGTTTTCCTGAGAGATATGCAGTTGTCAAGAAGAAGCTTTGTTGAAAATTAGTCAATTTTTTGGCAGTTTTTGCCCTGTCCCTAGGGCCCCAGGGGTGCAGGAGTCCAGGAATTTACAAATTTTGTTCCCCTCATCCCAAAGATGATACATACCAAATTTAAAAAGCATTGGAAGCGTGATTATCAAGAAGCTAAAAATGTACAATTCTTATTGCATGCTATATGTCGTATGACATCGGATGCAGATCAATAGCAAAAGGTCACCCGAGTGACCAAAAAATCTAGAAATTGGTTTAGCAATTATTTTATGAATAAATGATTTTTTGAACTGACAATCAGTAGGGTCATTCACTAATTGTGACCAATTTGCATATGAAGTTTTATGATTACCAAGCAAAAGGTTCCCAAGTTGTTGACCTGAAAACAGTAATTGCAAACAACAGTGAAGAAATGAAAATCAATAATAGGAGTCATATACTGATATGACCTACCTGCCTTACATTATGACTATGTCTGTTAGGTAAAGGTTTCTCTGCGGAGCAGTCCATGCTTGTTACATTTTATAATCTAACCCAAACCAGACAATATTGTACAATATGCCCCAAATTAAATTCATTCCTTAAATAGTGTCCAGGTGAACATGTATGTTATTCATTATTTACATAATCGGTGGAGAATGCTGAATTTCTGAAGATTGTTAAAAACAAGAGGTACTGTGAGCAATGCTCACTAAGAATACCCCCCGCTTACCCCAATCTCCCAAAGGGTGTTGGTAATAGGTATAAACTACCTCTTTTCCGAGTGTAAAAAACATGGCATGACAAACTGAACCATATTGCTACTTAGTGTGCGTGACCTTTGACCTTTTGACCCCAAAATCGATAGGGAACATCTTCTTCCCATGGGTAGTCCATATGTATGATATGGTGACTGTAGGTGGAAAGGATAATGCTTTAGAGCCCGGAAACCATATTGCTACTTCGATGTCCAGTGTGCTTGACCTCTGACCTTTTGACCCCAAAATCGATAGGGAACATCTTCATCCCATGGGTAGTCCATATATATGATATGGTGACTGTAGGTGGAAAGGATAACGGTTTAGAGCCCGGAAACCATATTGCTACTTCGATGTCCAGTGCGCGTGACCTTTGACCCCAAAATCGATAGGGAACATCTTTATCCCATGGGTAGTCCATATGTATGATATGGTGACTGTAGGTGGAAAGGATAACGTTTTAGAGCCCGGAAACCATATTGCTACTTCGATGTCCAGTGCGCGTGACCTTTGACCCCAAAATCGATAGGGAACATCTTCATCCCATGGGTAGTCCATATATATGATATGGTGATGGTAGGTGGAAAGGATAATGCTTTAGAGCACGGAAACCATTGTGTCTACAGACGGACGGACAGACGGACGGACAACCCGATTCCAGTATACTCCCCCCCCCCAATTTGTTGCGGGGGGTATAATAAAATTTTATCATTTTGCATCACCTGCAGTGTATGTATACAGGTCATGATCTGATACATAAGTATTTACTAAATTCTGGTCTTTCATATATGATGGTTGTGCAGGGTGAACTTTTCCCAATAATTTCATGGATTCTAAAAATCCAACAATATCTTTTAATTTGTCCATGAGCCTATGTCTTGTAAAGCCAGAAATTGAAGGATACATCGGATCAGACAGAGAAACTGAAGGATACATCGGATCAGACAGAGAAACTGAAGATAAATCAAATCAGACAGAGAAACTGGAGTATACATCAAATCAGACACAGAAACTGAAAGATTCATCAAACCAGACAGAGAAACTGAAGGATACATCAAATCAGACATAGAAACTGAAGGATACATCAAAACAGACAAAGAAACTGAAGGATACATCAAATCAGACATAGAAACTGAGTGATACATCAAATAAGACACAGAAACTGAAAGATTCATCAAAACAGACACAGAAACTGAAGGATACATCAAAACAGACAAAGAAACTGAAGGATACATCAAACCAGACACAGAAACTGAAGGATACATCAAATCAGACACAGAAACTGAAGGATACATCAAATCAGACACAGAAACTGAAGGATACATCAAAACAGACACAGAAACTGAAGGATTCATCAAATCAGACAGAGAAACTGAAGGATTCATCAAATCAGACACAGAAACTTAAGGATTCATCAAAACAGACATAGAAACTGAAGGATACATCAAATCAGACATAGAAACTGAGGGATACATCAAATAAGACACAGAAACTGAAAGATTCATCAAACCAGACAGAGAAACTGAGGGATACATTAACACAGACAAAGAAACTGAGGGATACATCAAATAAGACACAGAAACTGAAAGATTCATCAAACCAGACAGAGAAACTGAGGGATACATCAAAACAGACAAAGAAACTGAAGTATACATCAAATCAGACACAGAAACTGAAGGATACCAGACACAGAAACTGAAGGATACATCAAACCAGACAGAGAAACTGAAGGATACATCAAATCAAACAGAGAAACTGAAGGATTCATCAAATAAGACACAGAAACTGAAGGATACATCAAAACAGACACAGAAACTGAAGGATTCATCAAATCAAACAAAGAAACTGAAGGATTCATCAAATCAGACACAGAAACTGAAGGATACATCAAAACAGACACAGAAACTGAAGGATACATCAAACAGACATGCCGCACTAAGGTTAAAAGAGGTGGATAATTAGACACCCAGTCAGCAAACTGATTACGATACTTCAAAGTCATCTTTTGATTTTATTTTTAAAATGGAAAAAAAACCCTAAACAATATGATTTTAAATAACACATCACAGTACTAAAAGAATACAAGTACATGTATACACTTTATATTTCTAATTGCCATTAGTTAGTGATAATGCTAATTATGAATATGTTTTTCCTTTTAATTTTGGATTTGTATCAGAATAATTTAATCAAACATTGAATATATAAGCTAAACTGTGCATGTGTATCACAAGCACTTCATTTCACTTACGGGAGGAAACACCTGCTATGAGCCCTATATCTTGATCAGGAAAACAGAGTTGTCCGTAATCAAAATCAGTATGTGAAGAATGACTTAACAAATGGCATGAAACACGTGGGACAGCTTTCTACTAAATGACACAATAGAATTTGTGAAATGCTAACTTCAAACAAGACTGTTGAAACCTCTGTATCATCAATTCATTTGTCAGTTGCCTAGATTGATCATATGCAAAGCAGAATCTAGCATATTGAATCAGTTGAGAGGCATCAACACCATACACAGGTGATATTAGAATACTGCTACATAAATGTGGGAAGTTGATGATGGAAAAGCTGCAGTCATTCTGTTTGTCGTAAAATTGAGTTGTTAGTTTGCCGTTAACATCTACATTTGGTAAACACCAAATATAAAACAGATTTAGAAGACTCTGTGGTGTCTTTTACCTTGAATTCATTGGGATATATATATCAAATTAACATATGAATGAAAATGAATACTTGTCACAGATTGACTGAGTTCTTGTCAAAATAATATTAAACAAAAGATGTTTGTAAAACACATATGCTCCCATGGTGCAAAATTGAAAAGGATTATACACACACATCATTTAATTGAGAGTAGTATCATCAATTCAAAATATTGAGCAGACAATATCTTCCTATGTCAAGAGTGGATTGACCATGTGACCTAAAAATCAATAGGGGTCATCTTCTCCTGAAGATGTACCAGTGTACCAAGTTTGATGTCTGTCAAGCAAAGGGTTCTCAAGATATTGAACGGACAGTATATTCCTATGTCCAGTTTGACCCTTGACCTTTGACTATGTAACCTCAAAATCAATAGATGTCATCTTCTCCTGATGAACTCTTCAACTGTGAAGTCAGGAACAGGTTCGAGGCGCTAGCAGATTTGGCCGAAGAGACAGTAGAGAACCACTGGACAGAAATACAGAAAACCTGGAAGGAAGCTTGCACCAGTCCTGGGGAGGAAAGAGAGAGAGAGCAGAAGGAGTGGTTGACGAACGAAACCTGGGAGAAGATAGAGAAGAGGAGAGAGATGAAACAGGAAATCAACAGATGTCAACCGACCACTACCACAAGTAGTTCCCGACATAACACCAGCAGAAGAGCCCCTCAGCATCAACACCAATACACCAACCAAGGCAGAGATCATCAAAGCCATCAAATCCTTGAAGAACGGTAAGGCAGCAGGTCCTGACGGCATCCCCCCAGAAGCTCTAAAGGCCGAAGCGGCAACAGCAGCAGAGCTGTTACATCCTCTTATAGTGAAGATATGGGAACAGGAGCAATTGCCTGCCGACTGGAAGCTTGGGTACCTGGTGAAGCTTCCAAAGAAAGGCCACCTCTCCCAGTGCAGCAACTGGCGAGGAATCATGCTGCTGTCCATTCCCAGCAAGGTACTCACAAGAATCATCCTGGAGAGAATGAAAGAGGCATTAGACAAGGAGCTGAGAGCAGAACAGGCAGGTTTCAGGCAGGAGCGATCATGCACAGACCATATCGCCACCCTGCGTATCATTATTGAGCAATGCGTAGAGTGGCAGTCTCCCTTCTACACGACCTTTGTCGACTTCGAAAAAGCATTCGACAGCGTCGACAGGAAGACTATCTGGAAGATGATGCAGCACTATGGAATTCCACAGAAGCTCGTCAACATCACCAAGAAGCTGTACGAGGATTCAACCTGCCAGATCATCCACAACGGGAAGCTGACCAACCCCTTCGCAGTGAAGACAGGAGCGAGGCAAGGCTGTATACTGTCACCGACAGTTTTTCTGATCGTCATAGACTGGATCATGAGAAGAACCACTGAGGGCAGCAACACCGGCATCCAGAGGACCTGGATTTTGTGGATGACATCAGTCTCACAAGCAACAACACCAAGCTAACCCAACTAGCGGAGGAGGCAGAAAAGACCGGCTTGAAGATCAACACCAAGAAAACAGAGGTGATGTGGATGAACAACCGACTCAACCAACCACTGCAACTACACAGAAAGGACCTCGTGGAAACCGATCGCTTTGTCTATCTAGGAAGCGTGGTCAACATTGATGGCGGCGCAAACAAGGACGTTAAGAGCCGGATCAACAAAGCAAGGGTAGCGTTCAACACCCTATGACCCATCTGGAACTCCAGAGCCCTATCCCAGCACAGCAAGGTCCGCATCTTTAACACCAATGTCAAAGCAGTCCTCCTCTACGGATCCGAGACATGGCGAGTAACCAACACCATCACCAACAAGATACAGACATTCGTCAACAAGTGCTTGCGCCACATCCTCAACATCAGGTGGCCAGAGAAGATCTCGAACGTAGAACTATGGAAAAGAACCAGCCAAAATCCGATCAGTCAGGACATCAAGAAAAGAAAATGGGGCTGGATAGGACCTACGCTCCGCAAACCAACTGACAACGTTACCAGACAAGCACTAGAGTGGAACCCACAGGGAAAAAGGAAAGTAGGGCATCCCTAACAGTCCTGGAGAAGATCCGTCAAGAGCGAAATGAATGAAGCTGGAATGACGTGGACTCAGCTGAAGAGAGCAGCCCATAACAGAGTCCATTGGCGTGGTGTTGTTGCAGCCCTATGCTCCACCGGGAGCCAACAGGAATAAGTCAAGTCTCCTGATGATGTACCAAGTTTAATGTCTGTCAAGCAAAGGGTTCTCAGGATATTGAGCAGACAGTATATTCCAATGTCCAGTTTGACCCTTGACCATGTGATATGAAAATCAATAGGGGTCGTCTTCTCCTGAAGATGTACCAGTGTAACAAGTTTGATGTCTATCAAGCAAAGGGTTCTCAAGATATTGAGCGGACAGTATATTCCTATGTCCAGTTTGACCCTTGACCTTTGACTACGTGACCTCAAAATCAATAGATGTCATCTTCTCCTGATGATGTACCAGTGTACCAAGTTTGATGTCTGTCAAGCAAAGGGTTCTCAAGGTATTGAACAGACAGTATATTCCTATGTCCAGTCTGACCCTTGACCTTTGACCATGTGACCTCAAAATCAATAGGAGTCATCTTCTTCTAAAGATATACCAGTGTACCAAGTTTGATGTCTGTCAAGCAAAGGATTCTCAAGACATTGAGTGGTCAATATATTCCTATGTCCAGTTTGACCCTTGACCTTTGACCATGTAACCTCAAAATCAATACGGGTCATCTACTCCTTAAGATGTACCAGTGTTTTAAGTCTGATGTCTGTCAAGCAAAGGCTTCTCACGATATTGAGCGGAGAGTATATTCCTATGTCCAGAGTAGATTGACTCTTGACCTTTAACCTTTTGACCTGAAAAACAATAGGGGTACTCTTCTTTTCATAACCAACCCACATATCAAATATCATTATGATCAAGTGAATGGTTCTCAAGATATTGAGCGGACAACATGTGGTCTACCGACCAACAGGTGCAAACCAATATGCCCCTCTTCTTTGAAGGGGTGCATAAAAAAAACCAAACTTCACAATACTTTACAATATATATATATATTTTTCTTCACCTTTACATATTTACATATTACACTTTGTTTACTACAGTTCACTAAATTAATGAAATTAAAGTTGGTTTCTGCTTCCACATCATGTGAACCAGTCTTGTAAATTAGAGTTGTTCTTGTTCCCAAAGTTTGGCGGGTAGAGATGTAACAAACGAATGGCAATGTTTCCTTTATTTGGTCTACTTGTACCTTGGACCTCAGAAGTGAAGTGAAGACAATCTGGTTTATATGAGAAATTAGTAGCTTTTGAATAAATTCTGCTTCAAAATAATACAAACAAAAGGCCCATGGGTCACATCGCTCACCTGAGTCACCTTAGCCCATATTAAAAGATTTTCCCTGCATATTCACATGTAAAACTTTGATCCCTATTGTGGCCCCATCCTACCCCCGGGGGCCATGATTAAACAAACTTGAATCTGCACTATGTCAGGAAGCTTTCTTGCAAATGTAAACTTCTTTGGCCCAATGGTTCTTGAGAAGATTTTCCCCATACCTTTGATCCCCTATTATCATCTCATCTTACCCCCAGGGGCCATGTTTTTACAAACTCGAATCTGCACTATGTAAGGAAACTTTCAGGTAAATTCAGCTCCTCTGGCCCTGTGGTTTTTGAGAAGATTTTTAAATGATCCCACCCTATTTTTGCATTTTTGTGATTATCTCCCCTTTGAAGATGGCATGACCCTTCATTTGAAGAAACTTGAAAGCCCTTCACCTAAGGATGCTTTGTGCCAAGATTGGTTGAAATTGGCCAAGGGATTTTGAAGAAGAAGATGAAAATGGGAAAAGTTTGCGCCGACACAGAATGGACAAATTTTGATCAGAAAAGCTCACTTGAGCCTTCGGCTTTCCAAAAGAATCTAAAATATAAACATGAAAGTCCTACCTTAAACATTTTCTTAAATGTAGGTCACAAGGTCAAAAAAAATTTGTACCAAAATAAAGGTCTTGTTACAAGGAATGTACATATTAAATACGAAAGCCCTATATATAATTCACCATTTTTCAAGAGTTGTTTCAGACAGACTGACAGGAAAGTCAATATCTAATTTGATAGTAAATCATTATCCACCTGCTACTTATGTATGTACGTACAAAAACATAACAGAGACATTGATAAGTACAGTGAGCAAGCAAAAATTCAGAAATAAATTGATTTTCTCTCGGTTTTTTTCTAATACACTCCCCTACAACTGTTTGATCTTGAAGTCAATTAGTACTATTCATCAGCGTCATCGACGCTTAGTCAGCAAGTTACACCTGACATTCTACTAGACTAAAAGTAACAGAGATAACAAAACAAAGATAATTAAGGACATGCGTGACTTTTCTCAATAATTTTTTGTGACATTTCACGTCTAATTCACTTTCATTCTATCTTGTTCCTACAAAAAATCTTGGGGTATATTATCATGTCTGTTTTAGAGTTAGCATATAGTTCCTAGTTGTCGCAAGTAAAAACGTAAAGTCAGCTCTTACGAATAATGGCAAGTTGAATAAATGGATATTACTGCAGCAAGGAGAGAAAAATCTTTGAACAACTGAGGATCGAACCCAGTACCTCTGCACTACTAGTTATGTGACCTAACTACTGGACTACCAAGGCCAACATACAAATTATCATATTACTACAATAAAAAATTCAAAGCTATTTCGAAAATCATACAAGAACTCTTCATATTCAAGAGATAAAAAAATAATGTTAGAGAAAATGTCAGAAGCGTGGTGTATGTCCTTAAGGTGGCTCACTACACCCAGAAATAGTTTCTCAAATCAGTACGAATTGATTCAATTATAAAAGATATGATGATATACAATATGTATATATGCCAAAAAGGCAGAAAATATGCAAATTTGGATAAAAACATGATTTTCCAAAAAAATATTTCAACAGAAATGAACGAAAGACTGGCGAATTTGAACTTGGCATCTGCGGTTCACCGGGCCAATGCTTTAACCACTGGCTGTGCTACGATGTTAGACAAACAACTCAATCAATACAAATAATTTCACAAAACATTTAAATCGCCATCTTGTGACGTAGAGTCATAAAGAGTATAAGTTTTAGTGTAGTGAGCTACCTTAAAGCATTTATCCACAGCTGTTGAATGCTCTATTGCTGTGAATCTTCTGATCCACACTCTTGTCTTTAACTTCTCTACCAAGTCAATCTAGACCCATTTTCTTTCTGTGCTCTTCGTACTTCTCAGAGAATCTGATGCTGATGTCAACTTCATCTACCCTCTTGCGTAAAATTTTGGATATAGAAAACATTGCAAATTGCTGGTCAAATGAGTGCAATCACATGACTGTACCATAGTTACTGTAGTTATTCACATATATCTTCTCCATCCATCATCCATAATCAGGGTTGATCCATATGCAAAGAATGCTGAACTCTTTAAAAAAAAAAGAGAAGTATCTCCATTTGGAGTCGTCATTAATCATTCTGTATCGCATTATCTAGTATTTGAACTTATCTACGATAAAAGCAAGTTCACATAGTGTCACCCTAGTCAGGTTATAGTAATTAAATATAGCTTAGAATTTATGATAAATTCAAACAAAGGCATGATGCAGGGATTTTATTTGTATCCCCCCCCACCCCCCACCGATTTCAATGATATTTACGGGGATGCTACCACACATTAACATTAACCCTTTCACTGACAATGAGACAATGATATTTACGGGGATGCTATCAAACATTAACCCTTTCACTGACAGTTCCTGGAAGACCGGGATCACACGTAACTTCGTCATGACAATGCCAGGTATACTAGGATTAAACAGTTTGAATTTTCCTGCTGATTACAGGATAAAATCCCACTTGGAGGGAGATTTTATGTGATTTTGGGAACTTGTTTATAATATCGGTCAACCTTGGAGACGAGGATCTTTTGACAGCACTTCCAAGTGGCGGTGAAAATGGTCAAAATAATCACTATGATGAGAGTTGTTGCTGGCGATGTTGAGGAACATGGTATCATTCAACAAATATTAAGCTGCATATGATAGCAATATTAACTTTCAATTCAATGACACCATACCTCAGATCTTAAATTTTACAGAAAGGTCTTCCATGTTTTTTCATGGACACTTTATTTGAAAAAAAAGGTGACTGGACAGATAACAAAAGGCCCACAGGCCTTATCGGTCACCCGAGTACTAGTGAAAAAGTATCACTACTCCCAAGGGCTATGACATCTAGAAAAAATATCCTGTTCTGAATATCTAAGCTAAATTCTAATGTTCAGCAACAGTATAAAACAAGATGTGTTAAAACTTCAAATGCCCTCAAAAGTGCATACACTGATGAAAGACTTTACATAATATAATAGGTGTATTAACAGTAAGAATGCATTCAAATTTTAAACAGTATCAGCAAACTTACACATAAATACTATATACTGAGTTTGACCCCACCCTAAATACCAAAACCCTACACCTGGGATCATCAAATTTACAATTTTAGTAAAAGACTACCTGCTAATCTCTAAAATCCATTTAGTTTCAATTTAGTATCAATAACATTAAAGAAAATGCTATTTAAGTGTTTTACTCATAAACACTATATAGTAAGTTTGGCCCCAAACTGGATTCAGAGCCCCTACCCCATGGATCATGAAATTTACAATTTTGGTACAGGCTTTCTTGCTCTACATCACTATGCATTTAGTTTTTCTTAAACATGTGCAGTTGTAAAGAAGATTTTTGAAAACTGGTCAATTTTGGGCAGTTTTTGCCCCGCCCCTAGGGCCCCAGGAATCTTGAAATTTTATGTCCCCCTTATTCTAAAGATGTTTCATACCAATTTTGAAAAGAATTGGAATGATAGTTATCAAGAAGTATACCAAAACCCCTACCCCTGGGATCATCAAATTTACAATTTTGGTAAAGAACTACTCACTCTTTCTAAATATCCATTTAGTTTCAATTTAGTATCAATAGCACTGAAGATGTTATTTAAGTGTTTTGCACATAAACACTATATAGTAAATTTGACCCCACCTTGGGAATCATGAAATTAAATTTTGGTAGAAGCTTCCTTGCTCATCATTACTATATACTAACTTTCTCTGCTAGATGTCCAGGAGTAAAGAAGAAGATTTTTAAAGAAATACATCAACTTTACAGTTTTCCCCCTAAAATTAAGGCCCCTTAGGGTTGGGGGTCATGAAATTTACAATCTCTGGTTTCCTTCACCTACAGATGCTACATACCAAATTTGATCAAGACTGGCCCAATGGTTTCTGAACAGAAGTTGTTAGCGGACGACGCATGTCATTGGACACAGACCAATTGCAATGAGTTTACTCAGGTGACCTAAAAATGCATGGGACTTTATATAAATATTGCATGTAGTTGAGGGCAACATTGAAAATTTTCAACCCGAGAAAATCATTGTCAACTGAGGCGTAGCCGGGGTTGACAATGGTTTCTTGAGGGGTGAAAATTTTAGTCAAAAAATGCAGTTTTAGTACAAAGTAATCTGAAAAAAATTTAAAAGCCCTGCTGGAGTCGAACCTGCGATCTACAGTTCAGCAGTCGATGTGCTAACCTACTGAGCTAGGCGATGATTTTTTAAATGAACAAGAGGTACTGTGAGCAATGCTCACTAAGAATACCTCATGCTTACCCAATCTCCCAAAGGGTGTTGTTAATAGGTATAAATTACCTCTTTCCTGAGTGTAAAAATATGGTATGCCTTTGTAGAAGAAAATGGAAGATATAGTCCGAACACAAATCCATGGTATAAACCTATAATTTTGACCTTGAGATCAAAGGTCAAGGTCATAAAGAGTCATGAATGTACATGATACATAGTCTCATGGTGATACACCCATGTCTTATTGTATGACTATGTCAAAACCCTTTAATCAATTTTGACCTTGAGGTCAAAGTTCAAGGTCATATAGAGGTCATGAAGGTACCCGACACATCGTCTCATGGTGATACACTCGTGTGTCAAATATGGTATGCCTATGTCAAAGAACAAAGAAGTCATGGCCCTGACAAGAATCCATTGTAAAAACCTTTAATTTTGACCTTGAGGTCAAGGCCATATGGAGGTCATGAAGGTACCCGACACACTGTCTCATGGTGATACACTCATGTGTCAAATATGGTATGCCTATGTCAATTCTAAAGAACAAAGAAGTTATGGCCCGGACACGAATCCATTGTAAAAAACCTTTAATTTTGACCTTGAGGTCACGGTCATATAGAGGTCATGAAGGTACTTGACACATTGTCTCATGGTGATCCACCTGTGTGCCAAATATGGTATGCCTATGTCAAAGAACAAAGAAGTTATGGCCCGGACACGAATCTGCAAAGACAGAGTGATTCCTATATACCCCCCTGAACTTCGTTCGCGGAGGGTATAATAAACAAATATTGTTGATATTTATATTTTCATCCATGTTTTAAAAGGAAGTCAGCCATTATGAAGATGTAGAGTACCTCCTTAAAGATTTTCCCTATATATTTGCATGTAAGAAATTTGCTTCCCTATTGTGGCCCCACCCTACCCCCGGGGGTCAAGATTTTAACAAACTTGAATCTTCACTATGTCAAGAAGCTTTCACGTAAATTTCAGCTTTTCTGGCTCAGAGGTTCTTGTGAAGATTTTAAAATGACCCCACCCTATTTTTGCATTTTGTGATTATCTTTCCATTGAAGGGGGCATGGTCCTTCATTTGAACAAACTCGAGAAATTGGCCAGGTAGTTCTGGAGAAAAAGTCCAAAGTATGGAAAGTTTACAGACAGACGTACAGACGATGGACAACCGGTGATCAGAAAAGCTTACTTGAGCTTTCAGCTCAGATGAGCTAAAAATTGACATTTCAAAACATAACCTGTACATTTGTATGAAATTTCCTCAGGAAATCCATAGTCCTAGTGTTATTCATGAGGAAAGTAATTGCTGAAAGGGTTAAATTTGTCAAGGTCACAAGTTTGATATTTCTTGATTTAGTATAAAATTTGCATTGTATTTGGTACCTGATTTTCATGCACCTTGCAAGGATGCTATCTTAAAACATAAATCTGGGTTTCCTTTGATAAAAAGTATAATACAAAAAGATCAACAGAAGAGACTGGTACTGGTTTTCAAGAAATTTTCACTATATTTGGGGCACATGAATGACTACATTGTACATATGCACTATTCTATAGTGACAAAAACATGATACCTTGGCAGAACTTGTGGTACCTCCAGGAACATCAAAACAGGACTGTTGTAAAATGTTGATTATGAAACACTCACTCTAGTCCAGAGACCAGAACCTGTGAAAATGAATTCACAAGTTATGGTCTCAGGGAGAGAGGAAGTGATATTCTCTTGCTGCACAACTTTGAAATGAAACTAAAAAAATGACGTCAGGCTCACTAGACTGTTTCCAAGCAGGAAATCTGAAAAGAAGGGCGACAGATAAGAAATATAAACGCAAAACAATGGATGGTTTTCATAAAAAAAAAATTTCTCTGAAGCCTTTGTTCTAGCTAGACAAAACCCATAAATGGAAAACTTCTTTGAACAAGAGGCCCATGGGCCTTAATGGTCACATTAATATTACACAACTTGATAGTCCAATTAGAACTAGTCTTTGGGAGGTATATGGAGTTTTAGTGCATAAATATAATCAACAAGTAAAGGATTTGTCTTTGATATTTCTTAGCATATCTATAAATTCCAGATGTTAAAGTTATCAAACTACAGATATATCCTAACTGGTTTAATACATTTCTATTCAAGACTTTAAAATCTAGTCATTATTTCTGATGTGAACGCAGGGGTGGGGCGTCGTGATTTAAACATGAAGTAAAGGATGGTACAGTACAAGCCTCATTATCTGGATACTTTGGTCCCAATAAAAATCATCTGGATATCTGAATTGCCTTGATTTCTGCTATAACATATATTGCTATATAGCCTTTAATACCAACGGCAATAAAGAAGAATTCTACACTATATTAACTTGTTGTACTGTATCAAATACATATTAGGCACTGTTGAAAGTAAAATAAACACTAGCAACTATAACTACTGATGCCCGATATTGGATGTAATGGTGTTTATGTGGCTATATCAATAATTGCCAAAGCTAATTTCTAATGATTGAACCACCACACACGGTGATATTTCAATCAGACATTAACTGCACATACGCTAATCATCCAAAGCAAGACCACATTAGTGCTGGTGTAATTTTGATCCCAGTTATTGATTGAATGTGATTTTATAATGTTGTCGTTAAGTTTATAAATACATGTAAAAAAAAACAAAAAAAAAAAAACTGTCCAACGAGAACTCTAGATTCAGCTGTCTAAAAATACTAGTAGCAAAATGTAAATTCATTAATATTTTCAATGTTACTACAGTAGATATTTAGCAAATAACAGTTAACCTGCTGAATGGAAAATTATTTTTTCCACGTAAAAGTGAGTTTCTAATCTACATATCAAATAACAACCTATAATTAACATTGATACCAGGTCACAGGGGTCATCTCTTAATAACAGAGCCAGGCCAGTGTTTTCACAATTTTACAATTTATAACACCTACTTCACCAAAGTCAACCAGGGTCCAAACAACCAATGAAAAATTACCACCTGGATAAATGAACCAAAATTTGATGCATTTTGTGGATAAAAAGACAGTATAGATCCAGAACATGGAATTCTAGATGAACAAGACAATATAACACTTCCATTTCCAAGACAAAAATCATCCGAGAGCTGAAACACTCAGATACCTGTTGTCCAGACATCTGAAGGTCTTCTGTATGTGCCATATTTGGTAATGATCTCTCTCTCCCCCACCCCTATCTTAAACTTTCAACATCCAATTCCAACAATGGAACAGTCTAGTTAAAAGAAGAAAAAAAAAAAAACCAAACCCCACACACCCAAGAAAATAGTAATCAACACGCTTGTAATAATCAATAGAGGACCAGGCTTTCAGCAGGCAAAGGTATATTTGAATGAAATCTTAGAGTATTTAAAATTCCCCTTTCTCTTCCATAAAGAAAAAAAAATTGTAAGGTTGGGAGATTGGGGGAGAGAAAAGAAAGGTGTAAAATAAATGAAATGTCATCTTGTTCTTGCCGACTGTGTACAGGTATGTTGGTTGTTTTACATCCAACTTCACGAATAAATCAAACCCAGAGACATCGCAGTATGTAAAGTGCCATGAAACTATTCGTGTTGCTCAAGGCTGGGGGTTCTTTTCTACGGTGGCATGGGATTTTGGTCTTTTAAGGTCTCATCTGAAAGACTTGACAGTGTCCTTTCCCATTCTTCACTACTACAGAAACAGTCACTATCTATTATAATCATCTTCCATGGCTGCTGGAGATCAAACCAGGGACCCGTGAACTTTCCTCCATATCATATTTTTTTAACGACAACAAAGGTATTGTAG